>NW_017537623.1:0-65886 GCF_001853355.1 Bactrocera latifrons | reverse complement strand
TTTTCTCTTTATTTTGCTCCATGTTTGCGACGCTATAACTCACGAACGACTCAAAAGAAACGACAATCAATCAAAGACGTGTTAGCGCGTGAAGTGAGCTTTCCAAAAAGGTATAGCATGACCCGAAGCAAGACTTTTTGACAACCTAATATAATAGTCCGTTCTGTCTAAGTTTAAGTCATTCTAAATTTATTGGTTAAAATAATTTAGTAATCAAAATTTATATGAAAAGTTTCACGGCGAAAAAACAAAAATGATATTTTTTGTGATTTAAAAGTATATATATTTTAAAATCTACGTATATATCTATTATCTTCTCTGAAGCAGTTTACCAGGCCCTTTCTTCAGTACTATAGTAAAAGTCATATAGAAATATTACTCATGTTTTCCCTTCAGATTACATTTTCATTTCTAAAATATATTTTATAATAAAATATTTTTAAATAATGTCGAATATATTCAATGTAACTGCACTCCGGTAGAGAAAATATTCAAAGTGGTCTTCTATCGCTCGAAATTTAAAATTGATACAAAAGATCGTTTCTCCCTCACTACTCGATGTACATAGATTGTAAAAAGGTACCCGGAAATCGAAATATTAATTCCTTTATTTCTAACCGAATTTCGTGTGCGGAATCGTTGCGAATGTTGAAAAAGGATTAAGGTGATAAAAAAAAACACAGCTCTACGATTGATACAAAGTCTACTAAGACGGTCGAGCGATCGTTGAATGCCTCGTTGCGCCAACTGATGGGAAATATTAAAAAAGTGAAGAATTGATCATCGCCAGGCAAGTGTTAGAGAGATGGAAAGAGAGCTTGACAACTCTCGCAAGGCCATTCAAATGATTTTGGTGGACATTTTGAGTATAAATGCGTTCTTAATACCGTAAACGGATCTCTTCGGATATGGATGATAATGCGAATTCCGATCATACAAATATATATGGAGAGCATTATAACTGTCGATGAGTCATAGAATTATAAGCTTAACATGCAAACAAGTCAACAATCGTCGGAATAGTGGGGAAAATAAGGGTCGAAACCAAAAAAACCACGCCAAAGCTGCTGAAATATCAAGATGAAGCTAATTCTTGTTTCAATATTTGTCGTTTGGTGCAACATGAATTGGTTCCTGATTGACACTGATTGTCAGTGAGGAGTACTATTTGGCCGCATTGAGGCTTTTGCGTGAGAACATCCGTCGAAAACGGCAACAATTCGTGGATTTAACACTATAATTTTGCACTATCGCAAAGAGCCAGGCCATAACCGAGTTAAAGCCAAAAACACAGTGAATACCATCGATCAACCATCGTACACATCAGGCAGCACAAAAACAATATCGAGATCTGACATGCATTACTTTTGGTGATATTTACTTGAGAGATTATCTCAATGACTTATACTTTTACAAATTTTTCAAATCGAATACTGATGCCCGCCCACTTTGATGTTTTTAATATGTAAGTATAACGTTTCCATTCACACATTCCTAGCGGTAGACTTTTATTGAAAACTGAAAGAAAAATGACTCCGCTACATTTAACTGGCATACCACTCATGCTAGCATTCGCCCAAAACAAGTAAGTAAAGAAATACTCTTGCTAAATCCACTCACTAGTACATAGCGCGAAACAATCAACAACAAAAATCAGATTTAAGTGTAGCCAATTCGATTTATATGAATTGTGCGTGTTCAATTACTTACAAACCTGCTTCACACACACACACACACACACACACATGTACATATATATATATAATCAGCTTGCGTAACCTTTCATGTAGGCGTTGTTTGTCGTTGTAAGCATTTTTACGGATATTTTCCACATATTAACTTTGCGAATGTGTTTGTATTACAAGCGTAAATGATTTCTTCGGGTTTATTGCTCGTGCATTTTGTTGCGTTAAATCTTTACTGCGTACGTGTGGATTGCAATCTTGCCGTTTCCTTTGGCTGCTTCTAATCAACAAAGTTATGCGTATGATTTCACTAATTCTGATTAACACAAATATGATTATTGGCAAACGTGACGGTTGTGAGTTAGACCGAAGTGCGCCGGGCAGCACTGGTTTGGATTGGGAGAGGATTGATATAGTATATATTTGCATAATTGGCATAATTTTCATACTTACGAAAGTACCGTAGTTTAATATTAGTAGGTTAAGGGGTTACATGGGTTTCCTCGGGTAAAGAACATAATTTTTTCCAATTTTTTTTTTTTTAGTTAGTCAGCTTCGTCAGTTTATTTGTAACACACCTTTTTCGAAATAGTATTTTTGGAACTTACTGCAGTCACCTTCTAGATCTGAACTAAAATCGTATTTTGGCAGGCTCAACTAAAGATTTGGGTAAAATTCTAAGAGGTTGGGTTACATTCTCAGATTTTTCGATCATAGGTAACTGTACAGACAATATTGCTGTTTTTGGATTATACTTTTTTCTTCTTCTTCATCTTTCGTGGCGTAAACACTGCTCGATTATAGGCGAGTTAATCCAGCTCACAACCCTGGGGAGGGATGGTTCGCCTTCTCACTTTAGCTCGCCTCCAAAATTATGAATTTTTGGCTACCCAGAGGATACTTGGCTTAAGACCGGAAGTCGTGAGCTGCTTGAGCTATTTGTAAAAGAATCATTTCTGGCCACTCCCAAGCAAATGGCTATCTTTCCTCACTTGCGTGAACTTCTATACACGACTCCATTCTCCTTTCATTTTTTTAGAATCCCAAAATTGCTGCATTTGTAGAAGACCTTGTTTTTTAGCGTCGTCGGTGATCGCATGCAACTCAAAATATTCCTAATTTTTTGTTAACAAATTTTACTATGTATACTAACAATATGCATAAATATACCTTTAAATTTTTAAATTGAAGTAGTTTTTTTTTAATTCTAAAAGCCATTTTTAGGCTGAAAAATTATATGCGCCCCTTTATTCTTTTAAAATAAATTTGATAAATTTATGGTTATGGTCTGGCCGTCATCTTCTACCTCCTTCTTTAGTCAGATATTTACGCATATATTTAAGCACCTCGTGACACCAAAGATGTGAAGTCATACATATGCAGGAGACAGTGGCGCCAAAAAGCACACTTACATTTATTTCGAACGTCACTTCTGGGCCTTCTCTACCAATTCTATGTTTATTCATTTCATGTGTATTTTTAACTACCACAAAGAAACAAAGAAAGAGTGTTTGGTCTGCGCTTTTATATGAATACTCAACAAGCAATCAATGTTACAAATATGGCAATAAACCGATATGCCAAAAATAATGCAAGGAATCTTGGTAGTTTCACATTGATTAATACAATTGGTTTGATTAGTTGAAGGTTTGGTGAAATTGTAGTAGTAGAATTCGCGAAATCGTTCTGCTGCATGTGTGTGTGTGCGTAAGTATACCTTCGTTAATCTGAAAATTATATTCGTTAGCGCTTTTTATGCAGAACGCAGTAATCGGTCTCTTAACAAGAAAGACGAAAAATTTGCAGTTCAATCTCCCTTCATTAAGCGGCACAATCATTTCACTCTCGAGCTCGGTCAAATATCTCAGTGTTCTGTTAGATAAAAAATTAAGCTGAAGAGACAGCATTGAGAAGTGACAACTGCAGGAGAGACATTGCTTCACAGTGGCGTTTTCGGCTGAAAGTTATCCTTGACAACCGGCTAATACGCATTCAATTGAGGGTTGAGTCAATGCGAAATGAGTTTAGGCGCCTGAAGCCAAGCTAGGCGCGAAATGGACATGACATTATTCTTGTTAACCAACTCGGTGCAAGTTGGCAATGCGGCCGACTTAAGGAGACCCACGAGGAACTCAAGACACCGTTTTCATTCCCTAGAGAAAATTGGGCAAATGGTTCGGTGATTGACAGTTCCAATGGCAAAAAAAAAAATATATTCGCTGGCGTATTAAATGTTGAAACCGGAAGTGGAGTGGGCTTTTTCTCTAGTAATCCATACATTTGTATGAAGCTTCAAATTAAATGACTACAATTCGGCCTATCAGGTCAAAATGTTGAGCATACCAGAGAGTGCTAAGTGGACTTCTGCACTAAGTAGGAAGCCTATAAACTTTCCAGTGAATAGCCAAGCGGCAATCAAGGCTATAAGTGATGCCAATACAAAGATTTTTTTGCGTTTGGTTATGCAAGGAGCAAGGCAGACGAGTTGGCACAAGGCATACCGCAACATTATTTTGGGGTTGTTTTGATGGTGGATAGACCAAAGAGATCCTACTTTTAGGCAACATGAGAGCTTAGCAACATTGTAAGGGTCATCACATCGTACCTTTCCTTAAGATCCAAAATGAATTCGACGAAATGCATGCAGTATGCGCAGCCTTCAGCTGGATGTGAAGTGATATAATCAGATCTTCCTCCGAATCTACAGAGTTGCTGGATAAGGCCTAAATTGGTTACCTCCCGGGAGCAGAATGAGCCTAACTCTGGCCTAAGTGCTGCCGCAAGCGGTTCAGCGTCTATACGTTTCTCTTTTCAGCCAACTAAGCAACACTTAAAACTAATTTAGTTAGATTTCCAGTCAAAAAAACTGCAAAGTCAAAGGCATTGTTCGGTATTCCGGATTTTGTACAAACAATCACACTAAAAGCCACATGCGGCTTAAAAAGTTTTGAAGAGTCAATGACCGCGGACTTATCTGTAAAAGCAAATTAAGCAGTTTTAAATTGCACGATCATGGAGGCTAAACCACAAGCCGACGTAAGATAGTGCGCTCATCAAAAGTTCCCTTAATGATTTGTTTGGTTGAAAACAAATATTCAGACTATGGAGGTCCCCATTGACAGGTATGTTGTGGGCGACTTTAATTTCGAAAAAATTTAGACCAATGATTCTATTTGCCAATAGAGTACACCAAATAGTGACTTTTTGAGGAAGTAACGGCCTCTCAACCACAGCTAGTGAATTATCATCACTCTAATTGCAACAATTTTGTTTATTCCTAAAATTTTCTTGTGAAAAGCGGAATCGTTAGCCATCTCGGTTTGGATCCGTTCGTTGAACGTGTGACGTTCTTGTTGGTGGTTCGGCTTCAATTCTTGCAGGAGTTAGATTTTATAAGCCCGTAAGCAAAGTTCTTTTCGCAAAATACCTTCAATTGTTGCTCCCGGTAGCGAATGACCTTATTCGGGTCTTTTTTGATACTCTGCTCCACAGCAGAGAAAGGGTCTTCTATACGCACTGTATGGCATCTCTGAGAATGAGTCCACTAGAGTAAATAAGGTGCGAAATCGATCTACGGTTTCTCGAATTATCGTTTGTGTTAGGGAACTATATTCACCGAATATTGAACGGGTCACGCAGACCGTTGGTAATAAATTTGCAATTTTGTTTTTTTGTTTTTTTTTTCGAAATACGACTGTTCATTATGAAATAGCCAACCAAACTGAGTATAAATCAAATAAAAGCTATTTAAACGACCCACTTGCAGTTTACTTCAGTGAAGACTACACATTTAAAAAACCAAGCTTTCTAGTAATAAGCCTTTGGAATTGAGAAATTTTTTCTACTAATTAGCATTCATATTGCAGTTAGGTGTTGAAGTGAACACCGACTATCCAACCCATTTTCAGGGTTTTTATTGTTTATTTTTCCATAAGCTTCATTACAATGGTATATTCATATACAAAGTTAACCCAAACTATTCGAAAACGTATTGATTTCACCAGAAATACCATTTGACATATTTCAATTAGTCAAAAGTTTATTTAATTGTGACAGTAACAAAAGCCCGCAAATACGAAAAGGGCAAAAACGAAAACACACCGCAACACTTAAGAAACTTTAGAAGATTAATTATCAGCAGTGAAGAAGGCAAGTGCCGCAGAAAGGAGTTATGTAAGTTTATATATAATATATTAAGTGGCTAACAGTGCAGCGCATAAATATTCGTATAAATAATATCGACTTCAGAGAAACTCGCAATATTTATCAAAAGAACAAGACTTTTTCGCTCAAAATTTTCAAAATAATTTGAGTCCATTATAGATTTGTCATGAGTCTGAGCAATGTAAATATAGTAATAGAAGCTGAGGTCTGATTATGTCATGCTAGGGTAAGGAGTCAGACTAGTGAGCACAATAGGTTAGCAATCGAAGTCTTTGAAAATGAGGTACTGTAAATCAAGTGAGGTAAAAAACAAATCGATACCATAAGCCGGTTCCTTAAATATAAAATATGTGTGCCCTTTTGAAGAATGAATAGTTTGAGAAATTTTTGTTTTGAGTTTAGTCAAGAAAAAAGCTTTGACTTCCGTAGCAACGAAGCAATAATTTCGTTCAAAAATATAAACGTTTCTATGAAAGAACTTCCGATCGTTCTGTTTGTATGGTAGTTATATGATGAAGTGGTCCGGTATCAGCTCTTCTCTGAGAAAGTTTTTTGGGAAAAAAGAAAGTGTGCAAAATTTCATATCGATATCACCAGAACTGAACCTTATGTATATATCTAACCTTTCTACCTTTCTGATTTATAAACAAAATCAAGTCAGTTTCTCTAGTACAAATTTAGTCCTTTTACCTAAAAAAAAAAGAAAGAAAAAAACACTGACAAAGTTATCATAAAAGTTAAACACAGAGAAACCTAAATGTAATCGAGTAAAAAATCATGCAAATTGAAAGTGGAAATTTGGTTATAAATTTTAACAACGTCAAACATGAAAATTGGCCAAAATGAACTCCGCACAGCCTCGACAGCGTCGATAGCCTCGAGTGCAAAGTGCGCACGTGTCGCACCAGCGCCGCACTCAACTTTCAAACAGCTCGACTAGATCTGTCTCACTCTCTTCGCTGCTCGGCGGCTTTCTGTGAGCCGCTATTTATGGTTTTTGAACGTGACTAACCGGGGGCACACACAGATTTTTACGGCCGATAAGAGCCCAGTTTTGCTGCTGCTGCTGCTTTTTATGCAATCTAAGCAATTGTGAATTTTTCCACTTCTTTGCTGGCTAAAAGTGCTGAAAGCAATAAAAGCGGCACACTCTCGGCTAGTTGGCGAAAAAGGGGCATCTCGGGGTGGCCCATGCCTATGACAGGTCTTTAACACTTAACTTGCTGACCAAACTGTTGTTTTTGCTATTGTGGCCGCTGGCGGCTGAGCGCTCGTCTCAACTCTCCTGGGACTTTCGCTCATACAAACGACCAATTACTGAGGCGAAACCGTGATACTGGAACGTCACGGACCACCAGCGTGTATTGGCGTTGCTTTTGTACAAATGGCGGTGTGTGTGTGTGTGGGTGAGTGGGGCCGGTGCTCAAGCTGATGGCCAAGTGAAAAAGAGTGTTAAAAGTTTTGCGTATAAATCAAGAAATTAATTAAATTTGACATGCATTTTCGAAAGTGGTCTCATGAACAGCTTGCGACTGGAATGCCAAGTCGTTCCCGCTCTGTGGCCAGCTCGGACCACCACCACCAACGCCCGCTCGCCACGGGCTGTTTTGCTTGTTTGTCGAGCGCAATCGTGGGCGACGCGTGTGTGCGGGCGTTTAAAATTAAAACTAACAGCGTGAAAAGTGGGCAAAAGTTTTGCTGCTTTTTGTTTCAAGAGTTTTTGTAAAATGTTGCGGTATTGCTGGCAAAGTGAAATGAAAATGGTTCGAAGTTCGACCAAAGAATTGCGAAGTAAACACAAGCAACTCGAAAAATGAGCAAAACTGCTACGCGGCGTTGAGTTACTGGAGAGAGAGAGAGAGAAAGGAAGGCAAATATGAGTTTGAAATATGAGTATAACTCATAACGGTGTATGATGCGAGCGGAAGGCGAACGGGAAAGTGAAGTACGGTTAGTCAAGAGCATGGTTGCAACTGAAGTGTGGCAACTTTCTTAACGTACTCCTCAAGCATATACGTATGATTTTTATGAGTTTCTTGATAAGTTCTAAGTTTTGCTGATAAAGTGAGTCACAGTTGTTGTGGGTAAGAGCGAAAATAATTAATATCTGCACTTCGTTGCTCATTAAGATCACTGCAGTGGTGATGAGCTGAGTTTAGATTCGCTGCTGGTCCACAAATGTAGGTTATTCGGCTATCGGGGTGTACTTTGAAATGTAATTTATAAATTTTAACAAGATGATAAGCAGAAGTAAGCCTCTACACCGTTAAAAAATAAAATTCATGAAAGAAATGGGTGTGAATTTTTTGTAGCTACTTCAATACCCAGTTAGAGAGCAGTTAACATTTTACTCTCATCGAATAAAGACATTGTGGTATTAAAGGCTACAAATGTCTTAGATAACGCGTCTAGTTACCGCCGTGGTGTGGATGTGCCTTGGGAAGCTTCACATAAGATACATTATCTCTTTCGGCGTAAGGCATGTAGGTGCATAAATTATTTTATTAAAGTTTTTTTCTATTTGCGAGTTTTTTGCTGATTACAGATGAGCTCTGCTCTCTTGTAAAAAAATGGATGGAAGAACATTAAAAATGTTATGATTACTTTCTGTGTGTTTATGTCACTAGCCGCAATGCACTTCGAATCTAACCTCTTCTTGAAAATGACAATATAATACATTTATACCAGTTCTTCAACTGACCAAATTAAACTACCAATTCTTGATAATCTAGAAGTAAATACTGTCTGTTTAAATCCTACTAAAAGGCATATACGCTAGTATTTGATCTCTATGAAAATATTATAGCAGTATTTCTGTTTTCTTCCGTCTATTTTATTATACCACTTTGTTCGATTTATACCAGTTTTTTCATCAATACATTGTTTATGTTTCAGAATATAGCGGTAATTTCTCTCTGTTTACAACTTACTAAAAAGGTATGTATAACCATTTATACCAGTTTTGTGTTTCTAATTTGTGTAGCCTGTGGTTTGTGTGTTAACAGTATACTAAGTTCTGTAGACATTTGGTATTTTTTGTTTGTTTTATTATACCAGTTTTCCCTATTTATACCAGTTTTTTTTCAACCCTTTACATACTGCAGCTCGTCTGTTTATTTATATTTACTATTAAATCTGTGTGAATATTTGGTGTTTTACATACTTTCATTATACCAGTTCGTCACTTTTATACCAGTTTAAAACATTATGTATTGAATAAAGTTTATATTCATTTAGTTAAATGAAGTTAGTTTTATATATTTATACCAGTTTTTTCTCATCCCGCTATGCTCACTCAGATTTGACATATTTGAGACTTTTATTAAGGACACTGTCCGTTGCAAATTTGAAAATGCCAATATATGCTACTTAATGTGGTAAATGAAATATAATATGAAGCTTAGAGCTATGCTCATATCATCAGGTTACGTCTAAAGTGGTATAAATGCTCACTTATCATCGCTTTTCCGATATACATACATGTAGTCAAGCAATATAATCTTTTATCTTCTTATATATTCTTTATGTTGTTTATATCAGTTATTTGTTCGATTCGCAACTTTTCAAAGCTGTAGCGAATTGATGAGATTTAATATGCGCAACAATGTTGTGAAACTGTGCCTCGCTCGTACTGATACAATCACTATTGACGAACACATAGGAAAGGTTTTGATGTTTACATTTCAGTTTTACGGAAGTACAGCCTTATTAAGTGACACAATACACATACGTGTATGTATAATAGGTTCTCAAATGTTTGCAAATAAACCTACATATCATATGTTATATATACTGATATATAAATATATACTGAGGGCAACTGAGAAAAGGTAACTAATCCCACCCAGAACACTTTGCGGTCAATCTCCTATCACACGTACACGTATGTAATTGTAAACAGAAGATTTCTAAGAATATCCAGCTTAAAAAAATCCGGCCATAATACAATGAATAAATTTTAAAGTAGATGTGTGTGTGTAGTTAAGTCTATATTTGGCAGAATTCTTAAAGTATTAAACTTTGTGTAAAAGGAACGCACAAACAATGCTTATGTGGCTAATCTTCGGAAAGTGTTAAAAAGGTGCCTAAAGCAACGGAATCCCTTTTCAGGCGAACTAATACATTTGTACATATTTGCATAGGCGGAAATAGAGTTTAGAATTGCCAAAACCGTAAGGATACATGTTTACAAAATCAACAACTGCGAGGGTTGCCAAGGATTTACTTTTGCCAAAGGGATTTTTGAGGTTGTGCGATGATTGGCTACGCAGCGATGAGATTTATAAAGTAGGCAGTTCATATAAAGAGGATAAATTTTAAAACTACGCTTTGGGGTGTGTAGAGAAATGACTCACATAGTGCTTTTAATTTACTGGTATAATTATTTAGAGCTCGTCATATATTATAAGGGGTGCATTTCCAAATCTAAGGAAGCCTAAGTTACCCATCCTATATAGTATATACCATATATTGTTGAATTTAGTCTTTGAAACTTGAACCTATTAAAGAATTTTATGCAAAATAGCTTGCTTACTATTTTCAAAAGTTTTCAATTCAAAAATACTTTATAAGAAATCCATTATATTTGGTTAATTGAAAACAAAATACACAGAACATTTGATCACGCCGACAAATTTCCAAACTGATTCTTTGCAAATATATGCGGATAATGTTTACAAAATACAAAATGCAAATATAAAATGCAAAATCTATTAGTCGAGGTAATTTTACCCAAAGTGGATTTCGTTGTACCAAGCGCAACATTCAACTTACGACATTGCACATAACTGACAAATGAATGATCCCCATTGAGAACACGCCACTAGATCGGGTTGATTTCGAGGGAGCTAAAAAACGGAAAATCGCGGAAAATGTTCAACGGAACATTCTGAACCACATTGCCTAAGAGACTAAGGGTCTATGTAAAACTGGATTCTGGCCAGCGATTCTTAAGGCCAACTTGTTTTTTGGGATGTCGAATTTCTTTTTGAGATAAAAAATTTAATGCATACGTACATTTTGATATGCTATTGATTATTTGTCGGAATCGGTCAGTTCATACAACTATAACAAATATCTCTCATGCAACCGATTACTCAGATTTTTTTAAATTACTTTTTAAAAATCACTAGTTTAAGACTTTCTTTGGCAAATTTGTGCGGAATAATCCGTAGAATATTTCTCGCAATTTTATAACAAAAATAACAGACCCGCTCTAATACTCGTATAAACACATATGTAAGTATAATAATACTGAGGCGTTACTAATTAGTACTTCATTGCTAATAAATTAAATTCCCTTTGCAACCCTGCGCGTTTCATTTAATTAATAAGGTCTAATTGAATTCTACTTCAATTAAGAAGAAAGCAATGAGCATTAAATATGAAGACTATTTTTTTTAGATAGGCGAATTTCTGATATGAAAAAAGAAACGTTAATTTCGGCTATGAAGCCCTTCACAGGTACATTTTTTATAGCACAAAGGTTGTAAAATGATCGGTAAATTTATATATGAGACCGCTTTTATAATAAAATAAAGTGATTCGAATGATATTAAACATTCTCCATTAAATTTTAAGTTTATGTGTTTTTCTTTAAAAAAACAGCGAACGTGGAAATGTGTTCCAAGTGCCAATAAGACATAGAATAATGAAAATATCACTGCTGTTCAGGCAAGTGTTGCTGAAGATTGCAATTTTTCGAAGATGTTCTCAGAAAATGGGACTGTCTTAAGCCATCACCTGGCGGTTTGTGGGATAGAATTCGGGCTTGCATCCGCATAAAATTGTTCTCAGTCAAGAACTGAAGTCATTGGACTACCGTAAACGTCGTGAGTTCGCTGATTTTGCTTTGGAACAACTTGAAAATGATAAGGCTTTTCTCTGATGAGCCTAATTTTTATCTGAGTGTTGCGGTAAATGAACAAACGTGACGATTTTGGTTCGAAGAGACACCCAAATTGTTCATGATTAACCACTGCGTTTACCTTAAATAATAGTTTTTTGTGGTTTTTGTTCTTATTTCCAGTAAAGTTGGAAGAATCAATTATAATACTTCAAGAAATAGTCACATGAAATGGCCTCCAAAGAGTTGTGATTTAACATGACTTAATTAAGCTGTTCGAAATGCCTTTTTATGCAAACATTTATTTGTTCTAAATTTTTTTAAACAGAAGTTTTAAAGCTTTGCTGTTAGCTGTCAAAAGCTAAATGGAATGTATGTGAATAGCAAATTTTTCAATTTAATTTATGATCTAATTACCTCAGTTAATTACCCGTGCGAAAACATTAAATTTGACTCACTTAGTTAATTTTGCTTGATGGTAAATCCTTAATTTCATATAAAAAGTATATGTTCTAGCAGCTCTCATACTAACTGTATATAAAATGAGTGCATACGAATACTAGCATTGACAATTTAATTTATGCCTAATAGCTTCAGCTAACTAAATGAGTGGTAATATTAGTTTTGGCTTTCTTAGGTTGACAATTCTTCTTTTAGTTAACTCCTGACCGGTCGATAAAAACTGTCAAATAATAATTGTACACTTAGCATATGTAGATATAAGACACTTCAACTTACTTTATGAGCTAATTATCTTAGCTAATTACCTGATCGAAAACATTAAATTGAGTCGCTTAATTGCCACGTTTTCTAGCAGCAATGTTTCCAAGAGACAATGATAAAGTACTTGGCTGTCAGCTGTCAAACTCTAATTGTAAATTTATTAAACTAAATGGTGACCTTAGTGTCTTCACCCTGCTGATATGTATGTACGTATATACGACCTCATACATACCTACATACCATGTTTTTATTTGGCAGGCACTTCCTAACGGATGATTTCGTTGCATTATGGCGAACTTATTTTGGTATTTTCTTTCCTTTTGTTACTAAATCGCACGACCGAAATAAGCCTCCGAAAGATTTTTGGTCAGATAAAAGCTTGCCAATACCTTTATATTACACAAACACACACACGCACACATCAATTTACAAGTGGGTGCAGAATATTTCATGTTGCAATTGATTTATAAGCTGGCGGATTTGCACAAGCAAGGGCTGCCAAATCAAGCGTTAATATATAAATGTATTTTCGTGATAGTGCTCATCCATATTGTGGGCTCCAAAACTGCGCTTCGGTTTGGGTTTGATTATGTGCTGCTAGTTTACTCCACTCATCTTTGGCGTAGCTAAATCGAGCTGTCAGTGTGCCTAAGCGGAGCTGTTTTTATGACAGTGATCTCCGGTTATACTTTTTTTGTGACATGCAATTTTTTTTCCTGAAGAGCAACACAGCAGCTGGCCTTTGTGGATGTGTGTAAATATTTGTGTTTGTTTGTAAGTGAATTTTTGCTTCGATGTGTGTTAGTATTGCTAAGTAATGAAATTTTCATTTCAATTTGAATTTGATTTCTGTGACATGAGCTGACATTAGGCACGCAACATCCAATATATGACAAGCAGACACAACGGAGACCGAAATGTCCCAAATTATTAGTTGATGCTCGGCTGAAGCCGCCTGAAACCGCAGAAAAATTGAAAAGTAGAAAAAAGCGACTGTTGAAAAAATTTCACATTACAGTTATATAACGCAGCTACATATAAGTGGCGCTGCAACACACCTTCAAACAAATGTAGTATAAAAATGTACACATGTGGTTGTATTGTGGGCTTGTGAGCCTTTGAGCCCACCGTTGCCGGCCCGGCTGACAAACCAAGTTCGACATAATGCCCACTAAACTGCGCTTAATGTCCGGAGAGAAGCTAAATGGCCAGCAAGCAAAATGCCAAACTTTTATATGCGCGGCCTAATAGGCAGACAGCAAAACGGCTGGTCCACTCTTCGTTCAGTAGTTTTCGTGTATGCTCTTTTTCGTTTGTTGTCGTGTGTTGACTTCGACAAATTGAAAAACGAAGGCAAATGTAACATTTTCATTGGGGAAATATTTGAAATTTTTGTGCCTCGTGGAAAGCGTAAAAATAAGACTCATCACACCACAAAAAAAAAAAAAAAAAAAATAGTCGAAAATAACGGCGCATGGCAGTTGGGTGTGAAGGTAAAGGTAATACATTACCAAATGGGTGCATACATGTGACTATGTGTCGTCGTGTGTGTGCTCTAATCCGCTTTTACGCCGCGTTCAGTAGACTGCACGAGACTGCCATCCATGTTGACGCTGATGTCCATATTGATTTAAATCCCCATATGTCCAACTGTGACGGGTAAAAAGTTTTTTTACCTCTGACCGCAGCCTGGTGCGGATTCCCGATGGAATTTTTTGTCAAATGCTCAACTACATGTGTACACACTTATTACATATATAGCGACGTCGAAGCACATAGGCACGACTTTGTTTGATGGTATTAAGTGCAAACTTTTTTCCAAAGCTTAGCTTTTTAACTGATAACTGTTCGGTTGCAGTCCTTGCTGTTATAAATTCATTAGAGTAATACGGATTTGTCAATCTCTAATTTCTCTATTTTTCGAATGAATGTAAATAAAAAGCATAATAAGAAGTGCATTGGGTATAAAACCCGCTTGAAGTGAATTAAAGCTAACATTTAAGGCTTAATGATAATAAAATTAAAAGATCATACCACAGATCACTTTTCAACGCTCAGCAAAAAAGATTCGATAACGTAAAAGTCAAGTATTTTATGTGGTTTCTGCTTTTTGGTCTTTCTCTGCATCTGCTTATCCCGGCGGGTATTGCGTCGAATACTTACAGAGCTGGAAAGTTTTCATCCAATCGGACATCACCTTGCCAGCGAGCTCGAGTATGGAGGATGGAGTCATGTGCTCACGCAAGTGAGGAAAGTTCTCTGATCGCCTCCCCAGGGTTGTGCGCTGGGTTTAGGATCCGCCACGTAAGAAACGCCCCAAATAAAAACGAAAAAAAACCTCGGAAGAGTAACCTTACTTGTCTGCGTTTTATCGTACTTAATTAAGCGTCTTGATATGTAACGGCAAATAAGAAATACTGGACAGTTTTCGAACATTATTTGCCACAAATGCTCCAAATTGCAACAACAAGCAAAAAAGAGCACAAACGACAGTCGAGTGTAAGTAATCGGAAAGGAGCACGATTTTCATTCATCCGAAGACTGTCTACTCGGCACCGTGCCTCGAAATTACTTCAAGAATGCTATCTGTTGCAATAACAACAAGAAAAACAACATATTCTCTAAACCACGGCTAATTTTGTGTTATTTTAGAACTCGTTTAAATTACCTTGAAATAGTTAAAAATGCAAAATTATAATAGTGAGTTTCCAACAGTCTCCGATTTTACAATTTTCTACACGCAGTCCAGTCCCACCATTATTTTAATGCAAAATGAGTTTTTCGATCGCAATTGGTTGTAAAGGTGATCTGTTTTCAGATAATTTATACAAAGCTCGAGATTATGGTATTGATTGACAAACGCGAATATGTGCTATATAAGTATATATGTATTTGCACCTCTATAATTTTCAAGAAATGTAGAAAACTCAAATTTTACATTCGGACGAAGTAAGCAATCGACCAAAAGAGGCCAGCTTTGGCCAATACGGGAGGAATTGTGTTCCATCAGAACAACTCCAGGCCACACACATCAATATTTACTTAGCTGAAGCTCGGGAAACTTGGCAGCGAGGCTCTTATTCATCAGAGCTATAGTCCAAACCTGACACCAAATGATTATTAACCATAACTGTTTATAGCGAATAATTTCGCTGATGAAAAATTCGTCTCAAGAGAAGCTAGTGAAAATTTAGTGCCGCCGTTTCTTGCCAGTAAGTATAAGGGTCCCAATGGGAGTCATTAATCGTTGATTGATTTGCTTTAAAGTCTTTTTCAATGCCAGCTTAATATTAATACCTTCTCTGTAAGCATAACAGACAACTTTTGAAGACTATGTTTTCTCTCTTTAACGGCTTTGCTATCTCAATATTGTGAGGCACATCATTTCTCTTACGCTTTAGAATATTTTTATTTTTTCATACGAAATAGCCAAGAATTTTCACATTTTAAAACTGACATACTAGTCTATTGAAATGCATCTGTTTACATAGTTCTTTAAGGAATTACACTTATGATAAAGTAATTAGGTTGTTAGCTGACCAAGCCTAAAATTCTGATTTGCAAAATTTTGCCAAAAATCTAAAAAATCGCAAACAAAGTTCCTGCAATAATTGTTAAAAATCTATCACCTTATGAAAGCTTTTGATGCTATCATAAAATTTCTCTTATTCACCTACGGTATACAGAGATAACTGAATATCCCTTTTGAAAAAAGCGCTTGCTTAGAGTTAGGTCTATCCAACGTCAACTTAATTCGGTGCAGCAAATACAAATTTTTGTCGCTCTTGTAACTCAACCGCACTGCAATCATAATCCCATTCTAATCTTTTAATCCAGTCGAATGATTTTTTGCCTGACAAACATTTGTATGTATTGAAACCTAAAATACAAAATAACGTAACATCACTTTTCATAAGTATACAGGCAAAGGAAAACGATACAATAGAAACCACTCATATTGATACAAAATTAGAGTTTTGGTTATAAAATGGTTAGTTACCGGTTATCATACGCTCATATTGAAATAAAATTAGAAGGTTATATATTGTTTATTATATTATATCTGACAACGATTTTCAAAAAAAATTTTGTTTTTTTGTTTTTTGATGATCTGTTGTTCTGCATTTTAGGTGACGATATGTAGGTATGTAAGTACAAATGTAGCAAGTTTCAATGGGTTTAGTCAGTAATAAACAGCAAGAGCAGCAGTCAGAGGCCAGCTGAATGAAAGTCACATTTTTCCATGGCAAGCACAGAAGCATACCTATATATATATATATTTAGATGAGTTGATGTGTATAAAATACGTACATATATATATCTATGGTAAAGATGGCAATAAAAAATATTTTAAGTCTGTCCATATCAAATATTAAACTTCTAACTACTAACTTATATACACACGACCATATCATTCAAATTTATTATTGACAATATTTAATAGCAATTTTGTTTAAGAGTGCTATGAATTTACTTTACTAACTGTATTACTAAATAGGATTTATTACTTATCATTTCTGGGTTTAGTTATTTATTCATAGCTAACATAAGCTTTTGGGTTGCAGTAGCTTTTTACAGCGTATATGTGTCTAAAGGGTGCTGGTGTGAACTTTATGCAATTTTGACCCATTTCAGAATATGCTGCTTTAGACTTAACAAGAATTTTTATGCACCAAATTTTACTCAAATTGTTCGTGGGACCTATTATCATATATGGTGCTAGAGAAATTTTTTATTGAAAATTGAACTAATGGTTTGAAAGCCTCAGTATTTCGATCAGAAAATTGCCTTAAGTCAACCTTATATATGCCAAGTATATTTATCAAAACTAATGAGCCTAAAAATAAAAATTATAATTAACCTTTTTTTCGTGCACCAACAAAAGTAAAATTTCACTTTCCAACAAATAGAAATAGCCTTCTCTGAAGACGCTGTTATCATTTCAGTTAGTGACACTGCCTCCATTCTCTTGTGAATTTATTGCTTTTCAGTGCCAAACACCTTCCGTCCGCTCAGTGAGTGAAGAAATATCAGTGTCAGGCGCTGGGGATTCATTTGCATAAAGTGCTGAGATCGCAACGCATTCACTGCACCAGGATTTCTTAATAGGCTGAAAATTATCTTTCCCTCAAAATGTCAACTGCTCATTGTTATACAATTTGTAGCATCATTTGTATGAATCTTGATGAATTGCCTGAGTGAGGAAAACTATGGAATTGTGGTAGTTGAATTATGGCCATCGTGTTTATCGCTATGAAGACTGAATTAAGGTGAGCGAATGTTGTTAGCTGCCTGGGATTTAGATGTACACTGGCTTGTGGTTGCATTATTGCAATTAAAAGAGATTTGGAGACAGTGCAGTGTGATGGAAATAACTTATGTACTCACTTTAAGGAATGATATATTTGGGTTAAATAAGTTTTCCAATTTATGTATGTGGTTTGAGAAAGCCAATTTTGGTTAAAGAAATATTTTGCGCGTAATTTATTTCCAAAACAGGCTGATCTAAACTCTAGAGCGTGCAAAAATTTCATAAATATTTTTAGTGGAATTGACGCCAAGCTTCTTGGGTTAAATATTTTGGAAACTAGTTTCAAAGCTTTACGTACATATATAGTTCAGTGAACGAATTAATTGAAATATATTGGGATGATTGCGGCTTCTTTATTGGACTCTCCATCATCATGTTACATCTGAATGCTTCGTACTAGTATAATATCATCGTAAAAACTATAATGGCGGTTTAAGCCGAATTGTTAACAGAAAAATAAAAGTGTGAACGTCTAAACTTAGATCAAGTTATATATATGGAATCTCAAATCAAATCGGATAATGTTGAAGAATTTAGTTCACTGGGGACTTTCTGGAAAAAAAAATATCTTTCGCTCTCCAGCTGCACTGCATGTCTGCTTAATTCTATTTTATATAATATTATATTTAGAAACAACGATCAATTCCAAAAAGGATTTCTTAATAAGGTTAAATCTCGTATATGAACGTAAGGTCTGAAGAAAGTGTTTGGAGATTGTAGCTTTGCTTTGAGTAAGTGTGCAGCCCCTTAGACTCATTTAGCCCTCGACGAGCCATCTTGATATAATATTTGTAAAACAATTTTTTTTTTTGTGTTCAAGCATTGTCGAACGGGTGTTTGAGCTCGTTGGTCAGTATGGCCGCCAGTATGTCGGTGTAAGCCTTTTAAATGGCCTCTACGCTTGCATAACGCTTTCCTTTCATGGGCAAATGCATATTTCCGTAAATAAAGAAGTTGCACGGTTGCCATATCAGCTGAAAACGGGGAGCGGTTAATGGGTTAAATGTGAGTTTGGTCGAATAAACCTCTTTAGTGATGTTCTTCGAATGTTGTATTCTGGGAAATTTTTGATCGTCATACAACTTGTGTAGAACAAACCGTGTACATACCTTTCGTAAGGTCAAATGTTCGGTCAAAATGCGATAAATCGAAGTTCTAGAGATGTGCAAATCCATTTTCATGAATTTTAATGATGAATTAGGTTGATTTTTGATGAATTTCCGATGGAATTTCCGGTGGTCACGGATTTTGATTGGCCCACATGTTGATCGTCGTTTATGTCCTCACRACCACTTTGAAAACGTTGAAACCACTCGTGCACTCTGCTACGGGATAAGCAATCAACGCCATAAACCTGTTTCATCAATTGAAACGTTCCGGTAAAAGTTTTACCCATTTTAAAACTAAATTTAATATCGACTCTTTGTTCGAAGCTCATTTTCGCACCGATCACGCACACATACTTACACTTAAAACGCAATAACTTCACTTCCAATCGATAAAATGTCATAAGATTCATGTAATTCTCACTGGACAATCGATAAAGATAGCAGGTTCTAACGCACCGGTCGACATATAAATGACGCCACCATGGAGAGCTTGATTCAAAGATCCTGTTTACTTTGGAACGCACTTGTATAACGACATATATTCTTAAAAAAGTTGTCCAAATCGAAGCAACATTGTTCAAGCCCCTATGTGCGGAATAAGTGGACGCCAGTGCCGGTATTTAACTTTTTACCAAAATTATCTGTCAATGCGTGAGATATATATCAGAAACTCGGTTAAATATTTGCCTTAAGGTCGATATACTTATTATCAGCATTTTCGAACATCTGCGTGACTACGTGAAATATTGGGTTACACTCGAACTTATGTCTTCCTTACTTGTTAACGCATGACCTCATTATAGTAGCTACAGATCTGTGTTTACTTTTGGACCTACCGCCTCAGACTCGTCAGACTTGGCCCACTCGGTTGTTTTTCCTTTCCGAAAATATTCCAATGACCAGGAAGCCAAATAATGCACCAGTTTAAAGCTTTCCTGCATTGATCACGTCGGGAATTTTTGTTTTTTTTTTGGTCATTACAAAGCTTAGTAATAATGCCGCCTTACTTTCTGTGTATAGCTCTCTGTGTTCTCCCGCAGTTATTCAAATAAACGCAAGAGGCATTTTCTATATCCAGCACTTCAATTTCGGCGATACTAGCTGAGTTTGGTAGTTGGATGGAAAGAAATATATCAACATTCTCGGAGTTAACCACGTAGCTGTTGGCCCAAGTAAGCCACGGGAGTTTAATCCGGAAGCTGTGGAGTACTTTTCATTAACATTCGGATCACTCATATATTTTTTATTGCAAAATTAACTCTACAAATTATCAATTCTTTAATGAAATTAAAAATTTAATATGTAATAACTTAACCAAGTCAAGAGAGTTAGCAACTTATAAAGCTTAACCTTTTTCTCAGTTTATCGCATTAAATTAAAGGTAAGAAAATCACAATATGACGTGCAATTCCTTAGTTGCCAACATCACATCTACCCTCCACCGGAGTAAACATGCGTTCACTGAGCATATTGACACTGTTTGCGTAATAAAATTAGGGACTCGGACGACGATAACTTTAACAGCCTCAATGCGCCACATTTTCGCCGCTTAAGCCCTTTGACAATTTCTATTTTTTTTTTTTGGTGCGCCAGTTTATGCCAAAAGCAATAAAATTAATGCGGAAACTTTTTCTTGCCAACGTCTTACATTTTTCATCTCTTTTATTCGGCGCTTCTACTTAGCCCGGACACGAGGACACCAAGCAATCCAGGCGATCCAGGCGATGTGGTGTGTGTTTTTTAAGGGATTTCCTTCTACTTTTACGCCACCAAGTGTTGATGCTGTGTACATTTCGCCGTAGAATTTGTAATGAGGATTAGAAGTTTGACCTCATCTCCGTGGCAAGTGGGTGGGGTAAGTCGGTTAGGCCGTCCACTAACCAAAACACTGAGTTCCACTGATGTTCTACAACGTAAAATTATTGTTGCGTGAAATTAGCAAAAAAGAGGTGTTTATTAGGTTTCTCTTAAGGTGTAGTTACGCAGTTGACAGAATATTAAAGTATACAACCCTTTTTTGATAATGCAATTTGGCAAATAATATGTATGGGTTTAAGTCCGTAAGTTAATTTATTAATGAAGTGTTACATTTCTCGCAATCAACCAATTTTCGGGTAAGAATTGGGTACATGTACTATTTACTATATATTTATATAATAGATAAAAGAGAAATTACTGTGATTAATCAAGTAAGGAACAATGAGAAGCTCTAAGTAACTTTTTTACACGAGATCTTACAGTCTTCACTCAAGTTTAGAAACACAAAGAGAAACCAAATTTTAGTAAATAAAAGGTATAGAAAAAGTTGAACTGAAAATTGTAAAAAAAAATCGGCCGAAAAAAAAGTTAGAGTAACTCATAATCCCTAGCCCTTAACGCTAATTTTGTTTTCCTGTAACGATAATATTACCTTCCCAACAACAATGCATCACTTGTGGAAAGCGGCGAAACGAACAAGCAATTAATATGTAGAAAAATGTCCGTTAACCGGTTAGAATTCATCTAGTAAGTTGAGGAAAAGCTTCACTTAGAGAGTTGCGAAACGAACAAACAACTAGCATAAAAAAAAATTATTTATTAAACGTTTATTCACTAGGAGAGTTGTGAAATGAACTGACAAAAACTTCGAATAATTCATTTCGAAGATTTGAACCGGGTAGGATTCATCTACAAAGCAGTAAAAGAGCTTCTCTTAGCGAGTTGTGAAACGAACATCTACTGCCAAAAAGAAAATAGTCTGTTAAACGTAAAGGATTCACTTAGAGAGTTATGAAACGAACGCTCAAACAGTACAAAAAAAAAATAAATTCGGAAATTTTAACGGAACATTTCTTTGCAATGAAATTTTCAGACTTACGTTTTGCTGTTTCGACTAATACTTTACTGAGAACAAATCTTTGCCTACATAAAGTGAGAAATTCACCCAAGTGAGGAAAGTTCTCTGATCGTCATTTACTTAGGAGTGGCCAGAAATGATTATTTGTTTTTAATTTTTATTTTAGCTTGAGACCCGCCATGTAAAAAAAAAACGCTCTCCAACAAAAAGGAACAAACAGCCTCGGTGAGTTAGGAGTAATCGATGGTAATTTTGTGTAAAGCACTTACTAGTCTTTACTCTGCAAGGCCCTCAACTTACCCAGCGCTCGGCAATTATAACACACACTATCACTACAACACAATTTACCATAATCCACTAAAATAAAATAAATAAAGCAACTAATGAAAGAGTTATTATAAAAAGCCAAGGTATTTTCGCCAACCTAACGAATTTTTTACCAACTGCCAAGAAGGCTTGAAGCGACTTCTTCATTTGACTTTCATTTCATCAGCTTATTCCAGTAGTTTGTCGTCTGCCATTCAGACTATTCGTCTTGAGTTGTAAAACGGTGTATGCTGTGTTGGCGCCATTCTTCATCTCACTTGGCTTCATTCCAAGAAGTTGGCTCGCTTAACGGTGCTACCGTTGACAGTGTCGAATGCCTTCCGGGTCGACAGAATTCACACTTTGTCAATGAATTCTGCCCTACTCTGTACTCTGTGCTCTGTGCTGCTTGTTTCGACGTAGTAAGTAAAATAGAAAAGTGAAAAATGAAATAATAAACAGTGCGCAACAACGCTCATCCCCTTGTCCCTGGAGAGGGGTGGGGGGCGGTATGTTTGTTGCGCAAAGTTGAATGCTGCAACTTATTCTTATTTTAATTTCATGCTTTGCCACTTTGGCGTTTTTCATTTTGTAATATTATTGTGTAATGACATTTCACGCCAAACTTTTTGACATCTTTCTCTCAAGCACATAGTTCAAGATGTTCAAGTCAATCTTTGCGCCCTTTTATTTGAATTTGCGCTTCAGCTAATTTTAATAGAAATAATTCGTCTTCTGTTGTATGCTATATAAGGGTGTACATGTATATATTTAGCTTAAATTTCGACATTCATTTGACTTTTTCAACATCACTGCATATAGTGATTTAACAATGAATGAGCAAAACCAAAGAAAATAATATTTCAAACGAAATCGTGTTAGAGAACAACAAAGGCTTTAAAGCTTTTACGGTGTTCTTTCGACTGTATGTCCACTTAGTGTAAGTGAGGATATTTTTGTTATATGCTTCTTCTTCTAACCCGTTTTTATACCTTTGCAGTGATGGTGCCAAAGCCTTGGAGACTATTTTTCCTTCTCTCCGTTTCATTTTGGCGTAAATCCCTCCAATTCATGGGAGTAAAATTGCGCGCGATTGTAACGAATTTATATAGCGCAATAAAGTTTCGCAATAAATAAGCACTTAGCCTCACCAATCTTAAAGAAATTTACTATATTGAAGGAAACGCTTCTATGATAATTCAGGTGAATCAGAGTGATAGTTTCATTTTGGCGGCGTGTGCCATAAAATGTACCCGTGGGTTTATGAAAAATTCAAATAGAGCAAAATCTGTCACTGATTCACGTGAGAACTCGCCTTAGCCGTGTTTGATCCATTTAAGTACAATGTGATGGTTTTTCTAAATTGGAGCAATGGACTTCGCCCTGCGAATCCGCTTGCTTTTGGTATACGCAGGTGTGATGTATGCATACCAACTGACTTAATTATTGGATCGAGAAGAATATCCAACATGATAACGCACAAGCTCCGCTAATATCGACTTATACTACGAAGTACTGCACTTCCACCGTATATTTTCTAGTTTCTTTGTATACACTGAAGAGGGTGTCACGAAGTTTGTAAGTTATAATGCGTTTCATGACACTCTGGTAGTCGAAAAGCATATTTCACACACTTCAACGCGACGCCTTTTTTCCAAAAAATGCAATGTTGTCAGTACCAGTCGATATTTGACGCGCTTGAAACCCAAAAAATCCTTGAAAATGGCATTGGGTGAGCCTTTCGATATGCCAACTTCATCAGCAAGGTCTCTAATTGTTAATCGACGGTTTTTCAACACCAAATCTTTGATTTGTTGAACGTGAGCTTCGTGGATTGAGATTGATGGTCACCCTGGACGCTCTTCGTCTTCGACACATTCACGGCCGGCTTGGAACTCACTGTACCACTTGTAAACTTTTTTTTTAGACATAGCCTCATCACCAAAGGCTTTCTGCACCATCCTCAACGTATCTGCAGCAGAAAATTGATTCTGTAAACAAAATTTAATGCAAATTCTTTGCTCAACAAATTTCGACATCGCAAAAAACGAAAACTCACTTTTAGCAGCTCACAAAACGACACGCATCTCAAACACTAATGAATATTTTGACATGAAATTTGACATAAATGTGACTGACAGTACTACCAACCTAAAAAAAATAGTTCTCCAAATCCTTCGACGCGTGCAGTTTAAATTCAAATGGCACCTTATTTTTTAGGCAATTAATCAGTAGGATGAGCTGAGTCTATTTAACCATGTCTGTCTATATATACGCGAGCTTGTCCCTCAGTTTTCGAGATATCGATCTGAAATTTTGCTAGTGTCCTTTTAAAGTTAATGATAGATATATAAATTGTGACAAAGAACACACGAAAATTGCAATTAAACTCCCTAGATAAATGATATTTCAAAAATGTGGGTCTGTCCTAAATTGATGGCATGATATGTCAACCAGTTTGTTTACAGCAGCTGCTTAAGTCGGTAAACCAGTAGTGCGTTACGATTTTTATAATGGCTAAAAATATCGAACAAAAAATTTGTCTCACATTTTGTATTTGTAACCAAATTTTACCTACGTCTGGTACAAAGTATTCAAAGATGACCGACAGATGTTTGTGGACATACCTCGTTCTGGACAACCCTCGACCTCTTCAAATAATGAAAATATTAAACAAGTGAAGGTTATGATGTCTGAAAATTGTCAAGCAAGTATTAGAGATGTCGTAAGAGAACTTTTCATCTCTCGCGAGCCCATTCGAATGATTTTGGTGGATATTTTGGATATGAAACGTTTTCTTGCTCGACACGTGCTGATAAAGCTGAAAAGAGTACGAATAGGTTCGGTCTCACATCGAACGGCATAAGTCTCCTTGATTTAAATCTTGGAGAAACTTTCAACAAATCTGGAACATTTTACAAAGGAATTAAATGAAGTGGAGTTGGTGACACCAAATTCAATATTATTGTCTCAATCTGCATCAACTTCTCAGAAAAAAATATATAAACAATAATTAATGATAGCACGTGTACTGTATATGTAAACATATATTGTATATAATTGCAGACAATCACTCATTACTGGTGAAAAGTAATTACTTTGACAAATGCATAGATTTTTTCATTAATTAAGTTGAATTTTTTATGCAACATAGTCAGACGCTCGCGCTATATGCCATGCAACCATTCGTAGCATCTACAACATTTGCTGCGCTCGTGGCGTCAATGAAACGGTACTTTGTATATAAATTGTATTAAAGGTGTAAATTTGCATTTATTGATAATTGCAGCCATTTCGATTGAGGTCAAAATAATACCGTTAAACCTTCGACCGCTTGCAACAAGGAACTGTTTAAATTTCATTATGTTAAATGACAATGCAAGCAACAACACACGCAACCATACACAAGCTAGCCAAGTTGCCAGCGCTGCAACTCCAGTCCAAATGGCCGCATGACTTTTATTGCCTGCTACCATGTGATATGTCTGTCCGTCTGTCTGACGGCCTATCATGGCCGTTGTGTTGGTTCATCATTCTGTCAGCAGTCAATTAAGTGAATGTCACAGAGAGTTGCCGCAGAGGCTTTGTTGACGTATCGGCCTATATGGATCCTGCATGGCCACAGCAATCGCCTGTTACCGTACAATCGTATATGAATATTAATACATACACATACTTACATATATACACACAACCACATACAGGCATGCAAATGAATGCATTTTAAACAGCACTGTAACGGGACTGCAAGCATAATGCACGGCGCATAAGTACTATGTGTGTGCGTGTGTTTGTGTGCAAATAAGTGAAGGCATAAGCAAATAAACTGCGTATTGTCACCAAATGCTCAGCGCTCACTTAACAATTCATCAGTTAATAAGAGCTGGAGCCACAAAAAATTGTTTGCACAGACTATATTGCTATATATATGATGTTACATATATGCATACATTTACATTAGGGTGTGCGTTATTGGTAAAATTTATTGTTCTCATGCTCGAATTTAAATGCAGCCTAAAAAAAGACTACTTTCAAATAAAATCGTAGCTAAATGCATTTTATAAATGAGTTTTTGATCTTTTGCAATAAAAATCTTTAAAAAAAAATTTAAAAAATTGATATTTGAATACAACATTTTTTAATCAACAGAAAAGATTTTAGTGATTTTTTCATAAAAACAGACATTTAAAACTTATACGCAGTTAAATATAAGCATCAAATATGCTGTAGTCATTGAGTACACCATGTCGTATGAGCAACTTAGAATTTGCGTATAAATCATTTGTATGAGTTGTTGGTGTTTTTGATGCACAAAAGAGAAATAATCAAATTAGAAAATAACGGGCCCCTAATAAACATATACGTATTTATATATATATATACATTTACCATATATGATTATATGTTGCCTATAAATATTTTTTATATATGTATTTAAATGCACACAATAAGCGCATACGAGTATGAGCTCCCATTTATTTACATGCATGTGCGTTTATGTGCTTCTGATTATGTAAATGCAACAGCGTTGTGCCGTAGGGTGTACACAGTTTTTCTGACAGCTTATAATTGGCAGACTATAATTAAATTGAATTAACCCGCTCGCTGCACATAGGCATGATGGTGATGCCTAATGAGTTGGAAAAATAAGCAATGTGTGTGAGGTGGTGGAGTGGAGGGCATTGTTTATTTTTAGCATGAAAATGCTGAAAGTGAGAAATGTTCTTATACTAATATTCAATAAAGCAAAAACTGTTAGGTAGCAGATTTTCAATATTAGAAAGAAATTGTGCTACGATCGCCTCATTCACAGAGGAGTTAATTATTTATTAGCTTATCACAAGAATCTATCCCCAATGTGATTCAGAGTAAAATTTTTCAACATAACACTGATTTTTGCCCACGCCCCAACGGCAGAGATGGTCAATATAACTAAAGATACCTTTTATGAGCCGTGCTTGGCGACCTTAACGCAAGGGTCGGCAAAGAAAGGCATTTTTTGGTACAACAGGTGGAAAATTCAGCCTCCATGGCCAAACCTCTACGAATGTGATTCACTTCAAAAGGGCCTAAAAGATGGTTGTCTGTAGTACTAGATTTATTAGCAAGAAAAACCATTAAGCTACCTGGCTATCTGTGGATCGAAAAGTTCGTAATAAAATCGATCCTGTAGTGATAATTTGACGACACTTGAACAAATACAGGGAAGATACGACGTCGAGAAGCTGCAATCACAGCGATAGCCGGACGGTTTTCAATCCAGAGAGCAAGTGTGCAAGGCTCTCTAAGAGCACTCATCAGTAACACGATATAAGGGAACTGTGGGACGGCATTTCAAGCTCCTTAGGTACAACCTCAACTGAAACCATATGTTTTCGTATAGGTCAAAAAAAAAGCTGGTACGTTGAGGACTGTCGTATCGCAGCGTACGGCCTACCTCGCAACGTATCGATCGACCACAGCACGAGTGGGTGAGATAGATGCCGAGATTTTCAGGTGAAGCGAAATCAGCTTTTTTGCCAGAAATATTCAGACGAAAGCATTCGCGAAAATTGGAACCTAAGTATGCTCTGTCCAATCCACAAAAAGGGGGACTCAACAATCTACGTCAATTATCGTGGGATAAGCCTCCGTAATATCGCATAAGAGGCCTTATCGAGCGTAGTGTCATAAAAACTGAAGACCAACGGCAACAAACTTATTGGACTTTATCAGTGTATCTTTAGACCTGGCAAATGTAATATCGGCCAGATTTTCACCGTGCTCTATATTTTGTGAAAAGAAGATCGACACATACCACCTCTTCGTCAATTTTCGTGCCTTTTTCGACAGGACGAAAGAGCACTGTCTCTCTTTGGCTGTGTCTGAACTTGGTCTCCATGTGAAGCTAACATGGCTACGGAAACTGACGTTGAGCATATAACCAAAAGGCGTAGTGATCGAGAAGAACCTTTCCGAGCAGTTCGATACCAAACGAACTTTCAGAAAAGAAGACTCTATATTGTGTGACTTCTTCAATCTATAGCTGGCGAAAATAATACGAGCTACAGAGTTCGAGGACAAGACGAAATACGTCCTGTCTTCATACAAACAGTAATTGCATTCGCAACGTCACTGTTGACAATCATAACTTTGGAGTGGTCGTAATTTCTTCTATCGTGAAGTACAAGGTATTCAGTGAAGGACGTGAAGTTATGAAGTGGGAGTTATAATACCAGTTATCTATCTAGCTCTAGAGATAGCAGAGGAGGTTAGCATCTCTTGTAGATCGACTCACTACATATTGGTTAATGTTTCGGTTATGAAACACATCAATTTAAAACACCTTTCAAAAGACCTGAATCTTTTGCGTCGTCGAGTAGCGGTCGCAAACATTATAATGAAGTTATGCTTGTCATAAATGTCATCATTTTTGACGTCGAAGCAGTTCATTTCAGTGAGTCACTTTTTAAAAGTAATACAAGACCGCCTTAAAATCATTTAAAATTAAAGGCCACACTCGTCGATATCATTGTTTCCCTTAATGTAGTTTACAACAAGTTCATCGCAGAGCTTCAATCGATCAATCAGGAATACAACTTGGTCTGTTTGAGGCGTCAACGTGAAGCAGTTCGTCGTAAGCGACTGGATTAGTTGATAAAAAATTCGTGGAAATTGCACCGCGGTAATGCGTGGACATATTCTAGTATTATTATGACTGTCTTTTTTTTTTTTTTTTTTTTTTTTTTTTTTTTTGATGAATTGCTTATTTGCTTATTCAGCAAATTTGACTGCCGTGACTTTACTCTGTTTTCGAAATTGAAAAATTCGCTTCGGAGAACGCACCATAGAAGCCATTAATATAAGGTACTATAAAGGCTATCCATGCCCAGGCATATAAGAAGTGTATGAAAAATGGGATTGAATATTAGCCTGTTTATACTGAGCAGAAGGAGGTTATTTCGAAGCTGCTAATGAAGATTTGTATTACAAATTTTGAAAATGTCAGTCACTATGTATTTGTCATCAGATCACTGCCCTTTTACATCCGCGTACCGTTCAGCGTCCATTCGCGCGTTGGTTAGAGGCGAGTATTGCCGCTATTTAGAACCAGACCGAGACATCAGACACCTCTGCAGCGAGTAGTCAATTTTTAAACGTCTTCTTGTCATAAACAAATTTTCTCATTCCATATGCTTTGCTGAAGGACCCTCTAATTTTCAACGCAGGAAACGAATCGGCGAACAAGTTAGTTTGAAATAATATTAACATGTTTTAATTTCTAAATAAGAATTACCCAAGAACTTGTAAATCTAATATGTTTATATGTGCGAACTCTTTTCCAAAAATCCCGTCAACTTCCACCAAAATACGATGACTGTTGGCTTAGGGTTTCTTCCTAATAAAATAATAAGGAAAACTCCTCACAAAAACACTTTTCAGGCAAAAAATTCGAAATATTTGAGTAAATCAAAAATATTGCGGATTACGCTTTAAATGAATGAGATATATTGATATAGTGCCTGAGTTAATGTAGATGATGAGCAGGCATCTAGCGTTTACTGAATATCAAGGGGTTTATGTGTAAATCAGGAGGATACAGAATCGGCAGTTTGAGCATATTTCACAACAGTTTGAAGAAACTATCTCCTTTTCTTACCCATATTCTAACTCTAAAAAGTACGTTAACTCATATCATAATGAAATATCTTAAAATTTGTATAAAAATTATCGCTATTACTTCCGCATATAATCCGACTAGAGAATTGCAATGAAAAAGAAGAACAAAACCGTATAAAACAAATTTCTTTAAATACTCCAACAAACGTTTACCGCTAAGTACATATAAGTTGAGTTGAATACATGCTCTTGAACTTTTAAAAAACTTGAAAGTAGTTTGTGTTTTCTCCGCATACAATTTCTACTCTCCTTTGTTTTCGGCATACTACTTACGCGTACATATCACTTGGCCGGTTTACCGACCGAGCATGGCAAGACGGCATAGCTGAAATACTCTAAGCTGCGGCAACCAACCGAAATGAAATGAACTTAATTAATTAGCCAAACTCTCCGGAGAAGTTCGGTGCTGAACTCGGCCACAATCTGATTTCTTTTGAGTTTATGTCATTCCACTGAGCACTGCCAACACACACATATACACACACTCCCGCCAACAACTTCGTCCAGGCAGCTGCGGCTCGTTTGCCGGCATTAGTTCGCCGACCAGGTTTTTCACTCGCAGCACTTGAATCATTCGCTTGCCGTCAAGCCACCATATGCCCGCCAACTAACCCACCATTTCACTTTTTTTTTTTTCTTTGAGATTTTCGAATATTTCTGTCGTTAAGAACGACTCTTAGTTATTCGTGTGTACACACCGACGTGTATATGTAGCATACGATGTACGAACATTCGCACGGTTTGAAATGTTCATGGGTCACTGGTGGGCCAAGTGTGTGCAACCTTTTTTGTTTTTGTGCTGCCTTTGCTACCGGTAAAGCTCAACTTGCCATCAGTTGGCTGCTTTCAACCGCAATGCGATTGCGGTGGCGTTCTTTTCTTGTCATATTTCATGACATCAGGAGTTAATGGTTCGAAATGGGATAGAAGTGGGATTAGCGCAACTATTGGGTATGAGAACTACGGAAAATTTTACAGACTATTTTATACAAACTGTTAGCATATGCTTTCGCTAATCAGCTTATGAAGAGAGCCGCTACTGTAACAATGCTGAGGTAAGCAGGAAACTCAAAGAGTAAGAATATTTAATTGTGAGTTTCCTGCTTTGATTTAATTGTTTAGTGTTGGTGGGAATTTTTTTTTATATATTCTTTTTTGTAAATATAACAACGGTGATATAAAACGGCAGGAAGAAATATTAACTTCGATTTTACTGAAGCAATAATATCATTCACAAATACAAAAGGTTTCTTACAAGAACTTGAAGAAGTGGTTCGATATCGGCGGTTCGGACAACTGGGAGAAATGGGCGTGTGCGAAAGTTTTTCAAAAACGTAGGGAATTTCACCAGGTCTTCAAATATCATACCCACCAGTTCGGCGGAATATTTGAAGTGTGTTAAGATTGTGTTAGGATTGGTAAGTTTTAAGGACAGAAAAATAAGATAAGCCATTTTTAACCCTCTCTATCGTCTTCCCAATCTCAGGTCTTCTTTACAGGCGTAGAAACCGCTTATGCGATTATTCATAGCAGAGTTAACATTAGCGCGTCAGTCGTTTCTTCTTTTCACAAGGTGGCGCCAACTGGAGATTCCAAGCAAAGCCAGATTCTTCTCCACCTTTCCAACATTGTGGAGGTCCTCTGCTTGGCCCAGCTGGTACTGAGTGGAATACTTTCAGAGCTGGAGTGTTTTCGTACATCCGGACAACATGACCTAGCCAGCGACCGCTGTATTTTAGTTCGCTGAACTATGTCAATGTCGTCGCTGAACTATGTCAACCATCTTTCCCAGAACCTTTCTCTTGAAAAGTGTCAACGTCGACTCATCAATTTTAGTCATGGTCCAAGCCTCTGCACCATATAACTGGACGGCAATTATGAGTGACTTATAGAGTTTGGTTTTTGTTTGTCGAGAGAGAACTTTGCTTAACAGTCCGAAGTAGCAACTGTTGGAAGAGTTAATCTGCGCTGAATTTCCAAGCTGACATTGTTGTTGGTGTTTATACTGCTTCCTAAGTAGGCAAAATTATCTAAAACCTCGAAATTGTGACTGTCAACAGTGTCGTGAGTGCCTAGTTGCCAGTGCGACGAATGTTTGTCTGACGATAGGAGATATTTCGTCTTGCCCTCGTTCACCACAGGACACATTCTGGAGAAAGCAGAACTAACGGCGCGGTTGTTAAAGCCAATCATGTCAATATCATCAGCTTACGCCAGCAGCTAAACACTCTTATAATGCACCTTCTTGATTTAGTTCTGTAGCTCGTATTATATTATATTTTCCAGAATAAGGTTGAAGAAGTCACACGAAAGAGAGTCACCTTGTCTGAAACCCCGTTTTGTATCGACAATATTGTTCTATGTCAGTTTACATAGCCGTGTTAGTTTTGCGATACCAAATTCAGACATCGCGGCATAAAGGCAGCTCCTCTTCGTGCTGTCAAAGATGGCTTTGAAATCGACGAAGAGGTGGTATGTGTCTCTTTCTTTTCACGGGTATTTTTCAAGATTTGGCGCATGGTGAATATCTGTTTGGTTGTTGATTTGGTAGGTCTAAAGCCACACTGATAAGGTTCAATCAGTTTGTTGACGGTGGGCTTTAATCTTTCACATAATACGCTCGATAGTTCCCTATACGTGGTGTGGGGAAGGCTTATCCCACGGTAGTTGGCTTGTGGGGTCTCCCTTTTTATGGATTGGGTATAGCACACTTAAATTCCAAACGTGTGGCATACTTTCATACGACCATATTTTACAGTGAAGCTGCGGCATGCTCCTTAACAGTTCTTCGCCGCCGTGTTTGATTAGCTCGGCCGGCAAACCTTAGGCCTCAAACTCACATCACCGGCAAATTATTTATCCTTCTCGTTTTGATATTTTATCTTGCTTTTCCGATGAGTTTCAACCTACTTTAACTTTTTTCCTTTTTTACCATATTCAAACGACCCACCAGCAAAACTTTCCACATCTACATGAATGGATCAAAAGTGAAGTAAGCGTCGGTATCTATTGCGCGGATCTAGATCTCAGGCGACACTTCAAGCTGCTGGAATACTCCAGCATACGCCAGTGCAGTATCTTCTTGGAAGAAGTCTTTGCGGCCAGGAAAACTGCCGAGGTAGCTAATTTGCCCAAAAAACGGCATTTAGAAGAACACTATATATGTACTTTGATATACCAAGAGAGAATTAAGGCAATAATCTCATAATTAAAGTATTAATCTGACATCTTCAGTAAATATCCAATAAAGCAGGAAAGCAGTAGATGCAGTTAGTGTCAGAAAGCGGCTGAATATATAAGGGGTTCCAGGCCACAAGAGCGTTTTGAGAAGCGAAATTGCCGCTGAGATTGCCAAAAATGCCATCCACGTGGCTACCGAACTAATTCAGGAAAAGCGGAGGTCGTCAAATATTAAACCCTTTGGAAATTTCGAAAGGATAACTTACAAATCAGGTTAAAATGGGATGCCTTAGGGCCATGCATGATCTCCAAAAACTCTTATTCAAGGAAACGGAAGGAAAACAAGCATGCTTTCTCCTCACATGGTCACGAAAATAATGCTTGACGGCTTGGCGTAGCTACAGATCGCAACTTACTAGCATTACATGCGAGAGATTAGTAACGATGATACTTGCCGAAAGTGCATCGAATGGAGCATGAGACAGACGATGTTACACGCACTCAGCTTCTGTTCAGCCTTATCTAACACTCAGCGTCGATCTCTATGAGCCGCGCAGTTCAAGAAACTGAATGAAGTATCACAATTCAAGTTTATATTAAACTTCGGAAAAGTCTTCTTTTATTTTGCTTCAAACACGATAAAATGTTTTTGATTTTCTTTTGAAAATATTCAAACAGAATTACATTTTTGTTCATAAAATTTCTTCATATTTGACAGTTTCAAATTAAGCTCTGACTATAAACTTCCATTTAATATTTCATTATCAATCAGTTTTATTCAAACAATTTACGCATATTTGAATAAGAACTGTCCTACATTCCAATCTACTGCTTAATTTGCTTGTATGTGTTTTCAATTTACAAACACACAAATTAAAGTTCTGTCTCTCTTCGTGTGCAATTGCGTTTCTTGCGCAAATTCATAAAATTAAATTTGTGTTATTAAATGATTAATTCAATCACACAATTATGAAGTTTAGCTTTAAAGGCGAAAACTATCCAAAGCACTGCACACTCGACACAATGGTATTGCTTACGAGCTCATACCAATACACTCGCATATACATATTTTATATGTGCATTATGTGTAAGTTATACGCAGCGCATATATGTGTATATAAATGGATGCGTTTGTGTATGCGTATGTGTGTGTGCGATTACAATTTGCAAGCGCACGGATGCATTCATGTGGCAAGTGGCAAGTGGCAAAAGTTTGCATTTGGTTATTATGCGGCTGAGGGCGCAACAATGAAGCAATAAAAACTTTTTGTTACAACTCAAATTTCAAGCCGTAATTCGCAGAGACAATTGCGCCAAGAACTGTCTACGAAAGCGCACATTTACACGCACACACACGCGCATAAGTACTGAGCGTTTTGGTGACTTCACAAGCATTTTTGCTTTACTAAATCAAGAAAAGACGAATTTCTCGCCAACTCTCCGCTGAGTTGAATTAATCCTTTGGCGGAAGGAAACTGTTAGTTACAACAAAAAAGTATTTTCTTATATTTTTATTTGTTTTTGCATTTTACAACAGGTTTTGTGCAGCCAAGTAGAAAGAGTTCTAGCACTTAATTGGTGAAATTAAGTTTGAAAAGCATCAAAAAGATTAGATTGTAAGCATTTTTGAATAAAGCAGAGTTTTTGTCATCGCAAATATTAAGATGTATTCATATACACATATATCTGGCGCACATACAATTTTTTGTTAGTTTGTAGAAATCAAGTTTGTTGAATAAAAGTGTAAATGTGATATATAGTACTTTGACAAATTTACCTAATTGTATATATTATATTTTGATCGTTCTTGCTTCGGCAGGATATATACTAAAATTGGAACGATAAAGGAAATATAAGCATGATCCTGCGCAAAGGTGACACTCAAAAACTTTATTCGTTCCACATTTTTTCAAATAAAGTAAAATCGAAACTTACCGCAACCCACCACAATGTTTTGAAGTTACCTTGATAGATTGATTTGCCATTAGAATATAAGAATTTGATTTTACTATCAGCGTGATGTCAGTAAAACCAGCTTAATCAGACAAAATTTCTCACCCTTTACTAGAAAACCTTCCGCACCCCTTGAAAAGCACTTATAATCACATAATAACTTTATACAATAATATATTATAAAACGGCAAACTACCTCAAGACAGGAAACAACTTTAATTATCCCTATCCCTACACCTAACAAATCAAATACCTCAATCGCTGACTTCAGATCAATTTCTTTGATTCCCGGTATGGCAAAAGTTCTGGAGTTGTGGAAAAATCGTTTCAAATGGAATAACGTGGTATGCCAAACAATCGAAATTAATGAGTCGGAATCAGTTCGCTTTTCAAAGTAGTATTGATATCATTGACCCCCTACTTTACTTTAAGCACTGAGTCTTTTCTGCGAAAGTCACTTATCCGTTCTCAGTGTAGACTTTGGGAAAGCTTTTGATGATAATCGGGGCCTAAACTTTCCCTTAAAAATCCTTAAAAATACTTGATCTCGTTTTTTATAAAGAACTAACATTTACAGAACATTGTAAATATGTTAAATTAAGCTTACGAACTAGATTAAATATTCTTAAGTTTCTTTTCACACTGTCAAATACACATCCCCATACTTGTAAATATTGTAAAAGCCCTGCTGTTATCAGAAATAGATTTTGGACTCGCAATTTATGGACTATGTGCTAAAATGCACCTCAATATCATTGAAAGCCCTTATCACCCGCAGTTGCCATCTCACCAATCAAAGTGTTACTAACTGAAGCAAGTCTTCTAACATTCATCATTCATACCAAAGCTTCTACAGTGTAAAAATTCGATCTTCTTTAATCTATTGAAAACAAATTGTAGAATCAACAAAACATCTACAAACATCAAATGCTTGCATATTATCAATCAGCTTCATATGACTACTCATAAAAGTGAACACTCATCCGCACTGGCTGACACTGAAATCGTCTATAATAAGTACGCTTTTCAATTGAGAAAAATAAAAAATAAAAACACCTACGCAGAGCAATATATCCAGCTATTGAATGACGCAATAGAAAAGTAACAACCGGAGTAAAAATTAATATAAATAAACCAACGGATCCAAATCGGTTACCCACACTTGGCTTGTGGTAACAAACGACCAAGATATCATCATAACTGTCGGAATTGTACCAACGCACTGCCTGATTTACAGCTGAGGCGGCTGCGATATATGAAGCGATTCTATTTGTCGCACAAACAGGAAAAGCTAATCATATATAGCGGTAGCGCCAATAAAACCATTTTGAATGAGACAAATAACACAGTGCTGTTCAACAATATAAAAGAAATTTTATATCAACACAAAAACAGAATTAAGATTATGTGGATTACTGGGATTATTGGAGGAAACAAAATTGCTTGCAAAATGATGAAAAAGAACCATTACTTTCATTGGATAATTTTTCATTGAAAGCCATTCGCAACATTATAAGAGCCGAAGGCCTCAGTGGCAATCTGAGTACCAAAGTACTTATGAAAATATCTAATCACACACCAATATGATCCATAAAGAGTATAAGGTTACTGGACAAGATTGTTATAATAAGTCTAGTAGAAAAATGTGTAACTCACGTTCCATAAGTGCGATCGAAATATACTATATGATATTAGAAATATAAGATTTCCTGCTTAAAGGCTTCGAAAATTTTTTGATTTCAAGCAAGACACCAGTGATAAATTCTTCAATAAAAGCGAAAACGCAAGCCACTGAAAATGTGAGTAGTATTTATGGTCCATTTACTGTAGCAACCAATCATACAGTTTTCGTTTCGCCTACTCTCCTCTCATACACTCAAAAGTGCACTACACTCTGGAAAGCTATTTCTGGAAAATATTGCTAAAATAATGAAAATCCTCAAATCTGACCGCCGATTGCCCAGGAGTTAAAAATTTCACAATGAACCGATTTTTCATCTGCGAATCGCTGAATGCTAAATGTAACTATGCGAAAATTTCATATTCAGTCATATTAGTAAACAGGAAATACATTTAAGTTCCACGAAATGCCATTGTAGTTTAAAAATGACTAATTCGTTCAGATTTTGAACCAAAACTATGAATGGGTTATATTTTTTAAATAAAATAATGAAGTCAATGAGAATTGATATCGCTGAAATCCCGGTAAGTAATTCCCAATTTCAATACTATTTTCGAGTAAAATATTATTTAGCTTTAAACAGTAAAAACAATAAATGTAAGAATTTATTCAGGCACAGGATGGTACAGCACTCGCACTTAAGATAGAATCTGTTTAAATATGGAGATACGGAGTGAGGCCCCTGCTCTTGCTCGACTCATTGAAAATACAGCAAAGTATCTGAATTTGATTTTTATTTACTATATATGTATATACAGATAGATAAGAGGCTTGATATCACAAAAATGCCATTAAGATTGCAGCAAAAAAACCATCACATTAGAAGTAGACTCTGAAATGGGGGAAATTTCCTCTAGCCACTTGTAGTTATTCCATCAAAAGACATGTTGTAGATATAGCTAAACCTCGGTGAACTCAGTTCCTAACTGGATCAACAATTAGACAAATGACATAAGAACTCTAATAGGAGTATAAGTAAGTCACTGTCTAATCGGCAGACATGCCAGCTGACTGAGAACACCATACAATGACTATTGTCGAAGCTGTCATGAGGTAGAAGAAAATTATCTTTATGTCTAGGCCTTTTATGCGAATGCAAGGCTTATGGGAAATCAACCGAAACTATTGGCCGAGAGTTTCTTACCAATGTTTGTATGGGTGAACTTCATAAGAAGCACAGGGGGCTGAGAGAACGTAATAGAAACTTTTCGCATGCATGAACTTCATCACACGGTGTAACAAAGAGGACATAATAGAGTAAGGGGATTTTAGTTTCGGTGGTTTCATAAAGAAACATTGATGAGTGATTAATTTTTGTTTTAAATGTTCAATATTTACATACCGACATAGAGATTATGCGCCATCAATTCAATGGCTCGATTTCATCCGCAACTTTCAGCATTTCGTATTATATTCATCGAGAGGTGAACGGATGACTCAAATATAATGGGTTTATACGATATTAGTAAGGAACCCAACTGTTAACGCAACTGTCTTGTGTTTTTGGTAAAATACTGCATTCAGGCACATTCCTTTTAAATGTTCCTCTAATGGTGTACAAATGCTTTCAGCAGTAAGTCATCAGCTGTTCTATCAGATATTGATTTCCGGGAAAAATTACAGCAAATGATTTTACTTTTGCTGATAAACGAATTAATTAAGTTCAAGACTTAAAAATATCTGCATAAACACATTGGCTCTGGTAGTATGATCATTAGCGATTAGTTTAATGAAATTTTCAAACTCTCACTCACCCACCGCACCTTCCTCAGCAAAAGTATATGCACCTTTGATGCCCAACATCAATGATATTTTGCATGTTTTTTTTTTTTTTTTGCCAATTATTTGTATTTCGATTTGTATGCATGTATGTTTGTACCGTAATGCTGAATTTTCATTTATTCCCATCTCCGCTGCTTTTGTTGGCAACACGCTATTAATTTAACTTCCACCTCGACATTTGTGCTCCCATGGCTGCAACAAATGTCTTTCAATGTGCCACTATTTCTCAACAGTTCCATTCATTGCGCCCTTCTGACACCAGATGGACTTGCTGAGGAGACATTGTTTGTGACAAACACATAAACACGCCTCAGCATCAACATCAACAGTGCCCATATACCTTACGGCTTCGGTTCAATTTACTATTCCACTCCATTACCATTGCTTTCATTTGCTTTTCAAGCTATGACTGTCAGTCATACTGTTGTTGGCTATGGTCCGCCTTTACCAGTGCTCGATGCCTGGAGCACGTTGCCCGTTGCCCGACCGCCTGCCAAGTTATTCATCAGTTCTGCTCGTTTGTGCTAGATGAAAATATTGTATTTTCAATTTGTGATCTTTATCAGCAGGTGTTGTGCACCGTCGTCGCCATATCCGACCTCTATAGTATTTATGCCATTGGAAGGACAAAGCAATGTCGACTGCTGTGTTGATTTAATTAAATTACTAGGCGAAAAAGAATCGAACAATTGGTGGTGTTTACACCTATGTATGTACCTACATCAACAAAACTATTTGTTTGTTTGTTTGTTGGAGTGTACATAGGTTCACATTTACAAGTGTACATAACGGTATATACTTATATATGCTTGAAAGTACAGGCAGTTTTAATAAAGCTTATATAAATGGTTTTCCTATTGCATAATTAAGTACCCCCCATAGGGTTTTCATAATTGAATATGAGTTGTAGCCTTATTTACATAAATAAATATATATTTAATTATTATTTGTGTAAATAATATGTAATATATATTTAATATATATATTTAATATATTTATTTCCATAGGAGTTTGTCGAATTATTTTATGTGATTTGACTCCAACGATACTCTCTGTCTCTTATACACATCTAGATGTGTATAAGAGACAGGTGTTATGTCAAGATCTCTTTGTTAATTTATAATATATTTGTTTAAATACAGAACCCTCATAAGTTATAAAGCACAGGATACAGTCTCCATTTGTACATCTTTGCGAGATATGTTGACCCAGCCGTGTCTGCCAACCTAACTCTTCGTCTATATCCGCGGAATAGTCCGCCATTTTATGATATATCGATTTAAAATTTCGAACACGTTCACATAATCGCTCAAATCGAACAATTAAAACACATAGCTGTCATACAAACTCATCGTACAAAAATAAGGTCTTGTGGGAAACGATATCTTCACAAAATTTTGCACAGAGCATTGTCGAAGAAAACATTATTCAGACGGAAACAGTATAGCTTACATTGATGAGAAATAATGGAATAAAGCTTCACGATCTTGTTTCCCAAATCGTTGATTGAAGATGCGCGAACTAGCTGTGGCAATATTTAAATCCCTGCAAGAAATATTAACAGGTGAATGCAATCTCAAGATTACTTCATGGCAGTGTTTGCTGAAATTTCTGTACCGTTTTGAGATTGTCGTTCCTAAAAGTGGACTCAGCCGCTTTGCTGTTCTTCAGGCGGGTAACTGCTATTCGAACCTCTTAACATTCGGGCAATGGAACATCAATTCCATCGTTATTTTATGAATCGGGTTCGCCATCTCCAAATTTTACACATGCACTGTCGTTCAGCAAGTTGGAGAAGTTTTTCCTTCATAACTTATGTGTGCTCTGAACATCACCTACTAGAACAACACTTTGGAACATACAAGAGTATGCTCCGGTCTTGAAAGCTTCTGTTAGTCTCCGTATCCATGTTCTCATGCTGCTGCTAAATTAAATTATTGAGCAGATTTAAAGCTGAATTGCGGAAAAGACGGCTATAATCCAAATTGAAGAAGAAACAATTGTTCTTTCATTTTGACGAACTAAAACCTTTGTTCTTACCACGTCCAAATTATTCAAAAAAGCTAAAGAATTGCGGCTCATCTTCGAAGCCCAATCTCGAGCAGACTTTTTCGCCGGGAAAAATTTTAAGAATAAGAAAGTTATGATCGCCACTAATGCTCACTTTGAAGATCTCCAGTAAATATATTTTTTAAACAGGTTAAAGAAGTTGGAGTCAAGTATATGAAACTAAAAAACTATCTTGGGAAATAAGTACCCACTTATGGGCGAATTTATAATACCGGTAATACTCAAAACTCGATAATAAATTACTAAGCGTAAAGAAAGCCTCAACTAAAGCGCCACCTAACTTAAACACAAAAAATGAACTCTTCGAAATTATTAACTCCAACCAGAAGTATCTTCACAGCTACTTATAAATCCGTTAGCAAACCACAACTTTTGCTCATTTATTATTGCATACTTTATCGCGGTCGTTCAGCAAACTCGCACAGATGTGGGCGCTCATAACTTTAATAATAATAGACTAGCTTGTTCCGAAGCGTGTCTATTCGTGTAAGTATCGTGTCGGTTGCCGCAACCCACGCAATACAGCGCCACTGAGTATATTACGACACTTGAATTCCCCCAAGTAATACTGCAGTTACTATTGCGGTGCGTAGTCAATATTAAAAATATTTGCCAGCAGGAATAACTGTAACTCATCTGCAGTCCACCCCCACCAAGACACAGGTGATTTTGACGAATAACTACACAATTGCAACGAGTTAGCACAGCTGCTGTACTAAGCGAGCGTATACTCCCTATATACTATATGTATAGCTAGTCGTGTTGCTTCACGCGCTGGCGAAGTTTTCGCTGTGGGTGGCAAAAAATGGTATCATATTGTTTATAGATTTCCGGCGGACAGGTGACATTGATTGATCAATACTTTGTCATTTAGGAATTTGTCATCTCTTTCGAATGTCATCTGTCAATTTTGATTTAGCGTAGAACGGGTTTTGGTGGGCGGGCTCAACATCGATGAAGTTGTTGTGTTGTTGCTATGTTTTTGTAATATATTATTGTTGTTGTTGTGTTTTGTTGTTACACCTTTGCGTTGTTAGCTGATTGGTTGCGCATATTAGCTGTTGTTGTAAATAACTTGCTGCTATATTTGTTGGTATTGTTGGTTGATGAAAGTGCTTTAGACAAGCTGCGCTTCATGCGCATACGCAAACACATATACATGCATTTAATGGTGTATGAAGCACTCGCACTTCCTGTAGTCCAAATTGATTTCTGGCACAGAAAGAGTGATGTGCGCTCATAACTCATACGAATTTTTACTTTCGGTTTCCAACTCCTTAAAGTCAGCACTTATATTTCTGCGTAAATCTATGTACATATATATGTATGTATGTATATTATTGACACATTTATCTCATAAATAACGATGAGTTCCGACGTGGAAAATTTTATTGGATGGAGGTGTAGGATTATTATATATTTACTGGAATAATTTCAATTTGCAAGCTCACAGGCAATATTTTTTTTTTTACTTACTTAGTGGGATTTTATCATTCTTCACAATGATAAATGCGTTAAAAGTTCAGTTGAGTGAGCGACCTATACGTCTATACCATAAATTTTTATTAATGTACAGTCACTTTCTTCAAAGTTCTATAATTTTATTATGCAGTATTTTTATGAACTCTTACTCCTCACTGATATTTTACTATCATTAAACATTCCTAGGACCATAATGAAGAAACTAGATTTTGAGTGAAGGAATCTAAGAAAACATCTTTTCAATCGTCATTAATTGGAGAATCGGGAGAATATCAAGCTGTTATACCTTCACTGCCATTCAGCAGGCAGCAGAAGTGTTACCTCCATAACTTCAGTATGCTTTGAACATAAGCCGCTAGACCACCACTTTGGAATATCTCGTAGCGGCTCCACTGAAGCTTCCTCTTTTTTAACTGTGACCCCAGGCTCTACACATTTTAGCTATCGCATCTTACACAACTGTTACTGATGTTTTCACGGTGCGTGACGAGGATGCAAGAGTAAGAATCCGGTATAGCCCTACGACTGTAACTGCTTACCCGAAAACATGACTATACCTCATTACACACTAATCAAACAATGAAATCAATCAGGCTTTCAGTCAAACGACTCATTATTGAGAAAGTTCGCAGACAGACTCTATTATTAATGAAATTATGTGGAAAGTCCGCTTTGTATTTTTACTCGGTGGTAAATATCACGGGGTGGTTCGATAGATATAAGTAGAACAAACCACATTTCATGTATCATAGTCAAAATATCAGTGGTTTGCTGAATTTTGCACAGTCGATACTTAATGCTTACCTTAAGATTTGCTACTAGTTATAGATAGCATGAACTTTGCATAAGACTCAAACGAAAAGGAGAGATTATTCGCCAAAAAATGTGAATCTAGAGATATATAATAGTTTGTCAAAAAAGTCTTGCGGTATTTTCATTGAATTTTTTTCAATTTTCAATTGTTCATAAAATTTTTTTGATGACTCATGCCCAGCTCTTGACCCATGCTACAGCTGCTAATATGCCGGTCTCTTTCGTCCAATTCAGCGTAGCGTGGCGCATATTCGACTACCTCTACACCAGAACGAAAACGTTGAAACCATCGTTGTGCGGTGAAAATGGAAACTGTATCGAGTTCATAAACTGCACAAATTTTATTGGCGGCTTGAGATGCATTTTTGCCTTTATCGTAGTAGTACTGTAAAATATGCCGTATTTTCTCTTAGTTTTGCTTCATGGACTCAGGAACGACTTAAAAGAAACGACAATCAATCAAACACGTATTAGCGCGTGAAATGAGCTTTCCAAAAAGGTATAGCATGACCCGATGCGACGAATAAAAGTAGAACTACGCGCTCTCAGCGCCAACTGGCGAAAATACCGCAAGACTTTTTTGACAAACTAATATATAGGAACATTAAGACTTTGTCCTGCGACCTGTTGTTTTGGGTCAAGTGCTCTTCRGTTTAATATTTATTTATTTATTTTTAACATGACTTATATGTAAATAGGTTTACAGAAGTACTACATGCACAAGTGACTATGCCCCTGTTGGACAGAACCTGCAGTGCTGTGTAGGGTCTCTAAAACCTTGCAAGATTATAAATATGAAGTAGCTTGGCAAGGCCCATTTCTGCTGCCCGCTGCCACTGCTGATCTCTCTCCACTCTCTTCCTCATGCGAAGCAGCTCCTTTAGAGTGAGAGATACCACTGCAATACATGATTCTGGCCAATCGGTCGCAGCCGCAGAGCGTGCCAGTTTGGCGGCCAGCTAATTGCCAGCTTCCCCTTTATGATCCGATACACACCCTGATCAGCGGTTCAGCCTTCCTCTACACCTCTTGAGTTAATCGGCTCAAATATTTATTATCATAAGTAAAGTTAGGCTTGAGTTTTTTAACAGTCGGCGAACGGCAATCCCCTAAACATATTCTCGAAAAAGGATCAATATTAAGTGTTCCTGGGATAAAGCTATTACCATATATTCACTATTTTTCTCGATGATGTTACTATTTGTATATACTGAACAGGATATATTAGGTTTACCACGAAGTTTGTAACAACTAGAAGTATCACGAGCTGAGTCGATGTAGTCATGTACGTCTGTCTGCCTACCTTCCTATATACATATACCTGAACTATTTCTTCAGTTTCTGAGATATTGTTCTAAATTTTTTTTTTTTTCGTTGTTTTCAGACCACTATAGCATATAACTGTCATACAAGCTGACGGATCAAAATTAAGTTCTTGTAAGGAATTTTTTCGTATTTGTCCTTATATCATTATGATATCATCAAAATAATTTTATTCAGTATATCTTAGCTTAGGTAACTTTTTTACCATTCTGTTCACCATTACCATATTTAGGTGGTATAAAGCGCCTGAAACTATGCTATTGCAAAAATAAATTTCCATAAACAGGCTCTAATGATAAACTCAGAAAATAATTTTAAAATCTATGCACTTTTCACGCATATTTTAGAACTAAAAATAAATATAAAAATTCAAATAATAATTGTTGGCGGAAATTATTGATGTCACTAATACCGCATATGCACCATAAGTGCCAAACGTTCAAAAATGTGAACGCCACAAAAACAACGCCGCAAATATAATTTCGTGACGCGCAAAAACACAAAAGTTTTCAAGTCACACATTTTCGAAAACCCTTCATAATTCATAATAAATAACAAAAATGTTCCATCAACTAGAAAAAGGCATGCAAATTAAAATACGGTTAAATGCAGCTGTGACCACAATTTCCATTGTTCGCTGTTGTGTTTGTGTGTGGCTAAGTGTGCAAGTGTGTTTGCGAGTTTGGTCTTGTTGGTTGGTGTTCTATTCAACATTCAATATTCAGCTGTTGTGGCGGCTACAGAAATGTTTGTTGGTTTAGGTGTACGCGCAGATTCGGCATTAGCCAGCGAACAATGAAGAATGGTAGTTTTTGGTTTATATTTATATACTTTTATTAGATATAAGATATCAGTAAATATTAAATAAAACCAGCAATTGAGTAGTTTCTACGGAAGAAACGAATATGTGAAAATTTTAAGAGCGTTATCTCAAAAACTACTTAACTTATTATGTTGTTCCAAGTTTCACAAACTTCATCATCAAACGTGGCCGAATTACATAAACTGCCTACATACGGTGACAAAAAGTTTTATATGTTTTACTTAAAGACGGGGTGTACCTTCTCTTACGTAGTAAGACTTTAATGGCAGTCGAACAATCAAGACGTAGCTTATAAATTTATCTGCTGAGTAAAGTAAATACATACTCAAAAACTTCCCATTTACTTTGTCTCTAATATCGGTACTTTTAAAGAAATGTGTAGATCCCCAGAAATAACAACACCAACCTTTTATTATCATATTTTCATAAAAACTAACTTCATTTGATTTTAGCAAACAAGACCGCGGCTGTGATATTGACAGAATATCAGTAAGAGAACTCAAAATCTCTCGCGAGTCCGTTTGTATGATTTTGGTGGATATTTTGTGTATGAAACATGTTTTTGTTCTACTCGCACCGATTAAGTTGATTTTTTTTTTTTTTTTTTTTTTTTTTAATTTTTTTTTTTTTTTTTTTTTTTTTTTTTTTTTTTTTTTTTTTTTTTTTTTTTTTTTTTCAAAAAGATTACCATCAACAGCTCTTTTTGTACATGCTTGATGATGCGTGTTCCGATTCCACATTGAGAGCAATAACTCAAAGACTGAGGGACTAATTCCTGTATACATAGGCGTACGTACCGATGGACATGGCTTAGTCGACTGAGCTTATTACGTTAATTGCATAAACTGCAAATATCACTTTCAACTATTACAGTTTTTGGTTAGGTTTATGGTGATAATAGGCATTGATATAGCATACTTAAAATCGATGACTACCTTTCTATAGCTTAGTAAAATTCCGACGCCAATCTAGTTACCACTAAGCTACCGATTTCTTAATATGAAAAACTATTGATAAAAGAGAATAACGACTCCAAAAAATTAATTTTACTTTATGTCTAATATCTCAACTTTTAGACCAATGGCCATAGCCCTACACACCTAACACATCTGATCATATATTTTTCTATATTCATTAAAATTAATTTACTTCAGTTGATTTAAGCACACAAGATCGCGGCTGGATATCCTTAGAGGATGCCATATTAAATACATTGAACTATTTGAAAAATGAAGGAGCACAGAACAGTTTTGTGCCACGCGTAACAGATTCTGTACTTTAGAAATTTCAACTATGCACAATTTTGCGTCACAAAGTAGACGCTCATACTTATTTGTTAGTAAAAATATTTCTTTCATTCAACATTTATTTTCATTCCAACTAGATAACGTAGATGGTCAAGTTAAGCACATGTGCATGTCGAAGGCAAATCTTGGATTCGTTATTTCTCTGCACGCTGTCTTTCAGTACTGCTCTCTCTCTCTCTCTCTCTTTTGACTTTGAAACGAATAAGTACAGTTAGTCAGTTGAATGCGAATACCTCCTTTAAATGGTATGACCTTTTTTTTCAATGTTATCCAGTTTGACTTTTCACATTTTTAGATCGGTTTTGCTATTGTAAATGGTAAAATGACTAGTTACTGTAAAGTGTCATATATTTATCGAAGCGAAGTGGTTGAAAAAGTGTTCTTTGCACTTTAAAAATTTCTGCTTGTACGCTGAACAGTTGAATGGCTTACTTTTACTACGGCTAATTCCTTAACCTTAGCTGCGAACTTAGTCAATTTTTAAGCAACTCTAACAAATTTTGCGTACTGATTGTTCAGATAATGTTGTTTTTCTGTTTGGCAATGTTCCGATTTATAGTCCTTGGGAGGGAAAAAAGTCTACTTTTAACGTTATAGTAAGCTCAGAATAGTAGCTTTGCCCCTTTCTACTTTATATGTAGAAATGTAAAATGCATATATTTCAATGACCAACTGAAGATGCACTTGATTGCCATAGACAGTTCTGGAATCTTCGAACGTACAGCTTTTTCTCAAGTCAGCCAACTATGAGCAAACATTTTTCGGAGAAGATTCGAAGTTTGCTAAAAACAAGAAAAATGCTGCACCGAAGCTAATATACCCTTCACAGGTGCATTTCTTTTAGTAACTATATGTTCAGTTTATATATATATATATATAGCATATAGCTTCAGTGATCCGATCTGAGTAATTTTTTCGAAAATTACATGGTTGCCTTAGAAAATAATCTATATCAAATTTCGTGAATTTATCTTGTCAAATGCAAAAGTTTTCCATATAAGATCTTTTTTCCGATCGTTCGGTTTGTATGCCAGCTATACGTTATAGTGGTCCGATATCGGCAGTTTCGACAAATGAGCAGCTTCTTGAAGGGAAAATGACGTTTGCTAAATTTCAAAACGATATCTTAAAAACTGAGGGACTAGTTCGTATATTATATATACAGACAGACAGACGGACAGACAAACAGACGTATATGTCTAAATCGACTCAGCTCAACTTACTAATCATTTATATACTTTATAGGGTCTCCGACGATTCTTTCTGGGTGTTTCAAACTTAACTAAGGCCAGCAGTGTTTTACTCCTTCCAACTCCAGCTGCTTAAGTTATTTTAAGCTGAAGAATTTCAATTTTCGAAGTCTTCTGAGAAAGTTCATATCAATTGACCTTCTAACCTCAACAGCGGTCATTATCATGAGTCCCAGCTTTTTTGTTCGCTGGGTAAAAATGCACTAACTTGTTTACGTTTCATTGTTTAAAAGTTGATTTGTTTATGTAAAGATTTTCTTTCATTTTTTTTATAGAGGTGTGCACTTGTTGTGTTAACTTTGATTTGGTTAATATTTTTGAATATTTTCCGCATTTTTGTTTATATATATATATATTATATTTATTTCATATCTAAATATATAAAATTCATTTAATGTTATGCGCATTCAGAAAGCTCACACCACAGCTTCTAGTCGCAGGATGCGAGATGCGAGTTTATGCAAAGTAGTCTTAGAAAATTAGAAATATTTTCTGTTAGAATGTATATTGATTCCACATCAAACTTTTTTTTTTTATTTATTTATTTTTTTTTTTTTTTGTTTGCTTAAATAAGGCTGTAACTTTGATTGTTGGAGCAAGACAGCTCGCGGCAAACGTTTTGCTAAGGAAGTGCGCAAAACAAAAGGCAGAAAATATAAATACAAGAAAGCGCAATAAGAGGATTTCGCACCTGCCTTCCGGCTATGCTTTTTCTCTTAGCTCCGCTTTTCTTTATTTGCTTTATTTTATTTTTGATTTCTTGTTTTGAAACTTCCTGTAACAATTGCCTGCAAACCGAATGCGATTTACCAGTACTTTCCATAACTCACAGCCAATCGATTCGGGTGCTGAGTTATGCCAGCGGATACCACTCACTCCTCCCCTCTTTTAACTCTCCCACTCTTACGCTGCTCACATGTTTTATATGTTTAAATGTATATGTGTAAGTGCCTCAGTTCATAGCCTTCATGGATTTTACGGGCAAAGTTTTTCTCCGCTGCCAATATACGTGATTTGTTAGCAATGTATTACCTTTTTTGCTGCTGCCATTTTGCCACTGCTGCGCTTGTTGTTGTTGCTTCTTGATTTTTCACCAGTGGTTGCTTGGTTGTTGTGCTATTCTTTCTGATGCTGCAATCTCTTCGGTATTTTCTTGGCTGCAATCAGGTCCCCAGTGTGTGTTGGCTGCATTGCTGCCAACGCATTTTTACGTTTACGAATTTCTGTCTGATTTGGCAGTAAATGTTGCGTAAAATGCCGGTGCAGGCAAATAACACATGCTCTCAAATCAGGATTTCCTCATGAGTCTAGCATATTAACGTAAACAAATTTGCTTTGTGAGATATGTCAGTCGAAAGTGTGAAGTTATGCGTTTACGTGCAGTGCATTGGGAATGATACAGGTGAGAGTATTTAGAAGGTACTTGTATGAAGAGTCGAATGTGTGAAGTAACAATGCGCTACTTTTGTAAAATACTTTTAAAAATACATCTACAGGTGATAAGCATCATGATTTGCCTCTGAACAGTGGACTTTGACTTGTGTAATTACGTTTAAATTCGCTTTAATTAATAGTCGATGTGAAAGTTATAGTTCTATTGCTATAAATCTGCGCAAACTTCGTAGGTCTTTCTATAGGAGATGTTGAAATCCTTTGACACCCTTGTTATGAAGGCTGTTTTAACACACAATTTGTTCGATTTCTCGAGGTAATGGTAGGCAGGCAGTTAGTTAAAGTAATTGTCTGACGATGAGGAGGCCCGTGGGGATACCACAAAAGGTATCGATGTCATCAATTTTTGCATTACTTAAAAAAAATATTTTTGAAATTTTGAACTAAACGATAATATGTAAGTGCAACTGTACAAGAAGATTAAAGCCCATCGTCAACAAACAGATTGGACCTTACCAATGTGGCTTTAGACCTGGAAAATCAGAAGACCCCTGAAAAGAGAATCAACCACCTTTTCCTCGATTTCAAAGCCATTTTTGACAGCAAAGCACAAACGGAGCTGCCTTTAAGCCGCTTTATCTGAACTTGGTATCCCCGCAAAACTAACACGGCTATGTAAGCTAACGTTGGGCCATACCATAGCCTTTGTCAGCATCGGGAAGGACCTCACCGAGCCGTTCGATACCAAACGAGGTTTAAGACAAGGCGACGCCATAGCGAGCGACATCTTCAATCTACTCCTGGAGAAAACAGGATCTGAATAGAGAAGGTACAATCTTCTATAAGAGTACGAAGCTGCTTCGGTACGCCGATGATATTGATATAATTGGGATTGGAGAAGAAAGCGAAGCAAATGTGTGTAGTAGTGAACGAGGGCAAAACGAAATATCTCCTATCATCAAACAAACAGTCGTCCCATTCGACATTGGCTGCCACTTCACTGTTATAACATCGAAGTTGTAGATAATTTCGTCTATCTAAAAACAAGTATTAATACCAACAACAACATCAGATTCAAAATTCAACGCAGAATAACTCTTGGCAAAAGGTGCCACTTTGGACTGTGGTACAGAAGTATGGACGATGACTATATCTGATGAGCCGGTGTTATGAGTTTTCGAGTGAAAGGTTCTGGAACAAAAAGCTTTACGAGATACACGACGACATTGACATAGTTCTGCGATTTAAGAGACAGCGGCATAGATTCGAATAGATAAAATCACTCCAGCTCTGAGCATAGACTAAGCACATAACGTGGTTGATTAAATGATAGCACCGTTTCTTGAAAAGATTCGAGATCATTAGAAGTTCGACTAGATAAGTGATGACTTTCCCAAATATGTGACCAATTTTTGAGTTTTTATGGAATTCTTCCTTAATTAGATCAGAACTTGTATTTCGTTATTTGTTTGAATGGTTTGACTTTCTTCTTGTGACCAGTTAGCTGTCCATGTAAAATAACCAATTATGTTAATGCATAATGACAATGAAATCTACATTATGTCCAAAAAAAGTGGTTTTTTAGTTGAGTTCTTCTCCGTACTTTTATAATGAAGAAAAACTCAGTTGTCATCGTATTTTGGTGAAAGTTTATGAAGATCAAGTTCTAGCTGAGTGAAGAGTGAAAAGTTTTTTAAAAACTTGTTGCCAATTACAATGAGATATCGAAAACAAGAAGGATATCCTTTATATTGGTTTGTGACTGGTGTTGAAACATCAATCCATTACGACGACTTTACATGAAAAAAAAAAAAATAACATAAAAAATCTAGTCAGTCAATCAACGACAAAATCCAATATTCATGATGTCTAAGTCATGCTCTATATTTGACGGAATCAGAAGTGCTTGCTTTATTTTAAACTTTTAAATCAGGATAAAACCATTTATAAGAATTCAAATTGAAGCGTGAGATTACAAAAAAAAAAAAAACAGACGAAATTTGCGAAGTGATAATTTTCATCAAGAAAACACTCGACCTCATGTTGCAAGACCGTTTAAGAAATATTTAAAACAGAGGCTGGAAAGTTTCATTTCTTTCGCCTTAAAGCCAATGCCTACTCCCTTCTGACCATCATTTATTCCGAGCGTTGCAGAACTCTCTGACTGGAAAACGGTTCACTTCAGCACATCGTAGAAAACAATTTACGCGATGCATTCTTGGCTGAAGGGATGGTATGGAATCCATAAATTGTCAAGAAATTGAGAAAATCTTATATCTTCCGAGGAGCGTATACTTAGAGATAATATAATATAGTTCTCTTAGTGTAATTACAAAACCAAAAAATCGATAAAGACGGGAAGCAAAATTTAATGTGTGGGGTGTTTTCAGGCGGCAGTTGTAATATTAGCACATTCTGGAGCATTTCCAATCGTTAGACGTAGCGACGACAAAAATTTTAACTTATGTATTTCTTTAAAGTGCGCAACCTTCAGAGCTGGCCGTCGTTTTTCGCATAGAATGACATACAAACTTTACTCAATCGTGCGCAGGACTATATTCAGAAAGTCATGTATCCAAATCCGTATCAAAAAATCTGCTATGTTTATACTACATAACTTTTCTTCAGAACAAAAAGAAAAACATTTCCGAATTCAACATTTTGCATTCCTATATGTGGTTATCTCTAATACAAACCAAATGTATGCATATAATGCATTTTTGTTGTTCTCATTTCATTTGGCGTTGTTGGTTGTTGACCAACTTTTACTTCATGATTTTTATTATTGTTGTATTTTTAACTTTTACTGTTGACACTACGAGTGAAACTAGTTTTCCACTCTGCTCCACTGCTCCAACAACTCTGTTAAGTCCTTCGCCACTTTGCCAACTCTTCGGCGCATACATAACCCAACCTCGAGTAACGAAATGCCAAAAGCGGCCGAAAAAAACAAAAAAAAAAAAATAAAAAATAATTGAATGAGAATGCGATGATACTATAAGTAAGAATCCATGGTAATAAGTTGGCGATACAGGGGGAGGTTGGCATTTTTTGAAGTTCATGCACATAGTTAGTAAGGCAATGGCTATAAAAAGCTGCCTCAAAGAAAAGTGCATAAGAAATGGTGAGCAACAGCAGCAGCAGCAGCGGCAGCGGCAACGGACTTTGTAGGCAACGACAAAAAAAGTTTATGAAAAGTTGTAAAATGAGTTCCTTATTGGCAACACAGTTTTTTCCGCTTTCACTAAATTAGGGTTAATTTCTGCAGTTGCGAAGTGAAGCGCTTTTTTCCCCTCCGTTTCAAGTAAAGTGGTTTATTGCAATTTGGCTTTTTAACTTGCCTATGAGCATGCGTTTCTTCCTCGTTTGCGGCATATTGTGAACAAGATGCTGAAGAGAAATTCATAAAAATCTTGCAAACTCGCTAACATAGTACGCTAAACTTTTCCACAACTTTGGAGAATGCAGTAAAAATGCGGAAACGTTACGCAATAATTTAAAACGGAGTGAAATGAAATGAAGCCATTGAAATTGTATTGCGTTGACAGCTGGACATTTGTTTTAATATTGATATCAATATTATCTTAGAGGTTAAAAATAATCAAGAACTTTTAATTTGGGTTGTTTTTTGTTGACATTTCGGGAAATTACAACTAATTTCACACTCTTTATATAATTAATGGTTTGTGTCTTTGCTATAATTTACGAGAGTAGCAAATGCTTTAATTAATACCTTCACCTTAATCATTTCAACAAAGTTAGCTGCGTTTATGTATTTTTAAAATCTTATTCAAAATGATAGAGAGTTTGTGTTTCTGACACTGTTACTCGATAGTTTTTTAACAATCTCTCCTAACTCGACAACAACATAACCTAATCTTCACGATATTGTGTGTTCTTTTGTCACTCACATAAATAAGAATAGGCAAAATTACAAAATTTCCTCTTAATTTTTCTTTCTTCAATAACGCAAAGCACCATTTACAAGTTAATTTTTTTATCGAAGATTCTTTTACTTTATCAAAATGTGGCCTGCAGGGTGAACAGCTGACGATGCACCTAGACTTTAACAGGATATTTCAAGTATGGGACGGAATTCGTTAGAAACTGAAAAAAAAACGTCGAAGAGCAGTGTATATACTTGTACATATAAATGATCTTTGGCACGAGCTGAGTCGATTTAGCGAGATTCGTATATATGTTCGACATTCTGTTTTCATATATACATATAAAAGTATTTTCATTTTTAAGATATCAATTTTGTACATGTACTTTTCTCTCCCGTCGACGTCAAGTTTTACGTACAAGTCCTCAAGAGACTCAAACGAAAGGTCAATCCGGTCCGACAAGACATCGCAGCCGATTGGAAGTTGCACCATGATAACGTACCCATTCATACCGCCTTCCTTGTGAACGGAACTTTTTTTGTTTCCTTGCCTGAAAAGGCCGATAAAAGGCAAGCACTTCGACACGACAGAGAGGATCTAAACAGTATGCACCTCAGCTCTCAATGCTATTCCGGAAAATGCCTTCCGTGGCGCCTTCGAAGTTTGGAAATCGCGCTGAGACACAGAAGGAGCCCATTTTGTAAGTTTTTAAAGAATTGTAACGATTGGTTACATACATTTTTTTAAATTGGCTCAATCCTATATCTTTCTGAACAAACCCTGTATAACTGTATATCTAACTCGTGTAACTTGAGGTAATACAAACAACCGGTAGGTGAACCAAACTGTTATACTCTGCCGCAACATGTTGCAAGAGTATATGAAATGGCTTAATGCTTCGACTTAGTATTGATTCATTTGTGTTCACGGTCGATACCGGCTCGAAATATAAAGTTTAAGAGCAGAAATTTTATTTGCATCATGGGGAGTTTCTGAGTCTAAGAAGGAGAAAATAGGCAATAGAAGTCAACTCTGATGAATTTGCTATGTTGAGGAGTAATTCATAAATCTTATAGATTTTCTTTCGAAAGTCCAACACGTCTGTGTTTTGATAGTTGTCAGAACTCGTACACGATGACCTACGAGTTCCATTGAGATCTCAATGGACTTAACTAATTGGCGTTATTGCTTTTTGTAGCCTTCCTAAACAAGACTATTAACTTGTGCTGATACCATTATGATGAAACTCCTCAGTCTGCTGAGTTTTTTTTCCCATCAGAAAGCAGTGTTTTATCAGAAAATTTGTCAGCGGCGGAGACACTGAGAGACCCCTAACTTGAGAACAGTAAAACAGCGACTATTGTATAGCATTATGGGATCGTTTGAAGGATGAAATCACTGAAAAATGGCGGAATTTAAAGAAAACGAAATTGATGTTTCAACGCGATAAGGCACCGTGCCACAAGTCAGTGGAAACGAAGGTAAAAATTCATATATTGACCTTCGAATATTTTCTGTATAAACAGATCTGGCCCCTAGTGACTATTTTGTGTTCTCAGATCTCAAAAAAGTGCACGTTGGGAAGAAAATTTCGTCGCATGACGAGGTGATTGCCGAAACTAAGGGCTCTTTTGAAGCAAAGAACAAATCGTACTACAAAAATGGTATCGAAATGTTGGAAGTTCACTATGATGAGTGTATCACCCGTGAAGGGAAATATGATGAATATAAAAAACAAATTTTATTTATTTTATTTTATTTAAAAATGGGTTTCGCTATGATAGACAGGGGAGTTTTCAATTGACCCTGTCTCTTATACACATCTAGATGTGTATAAGAGACAGGATGAGTGTATCACAAGTGAAGGGAAATATGATGAATATAAAAAACAAATTTTATTTATTTTATTTTATTTAAAAATGGGTTTCGCTATGATAGACAGGGGAGTTTTCAATTGACCTGTCCTGTCGCTGGTGTTAGATTATCATCTCACATTTGAAAGACTATCGAAGCTTCTGACATTAATATCTCAGACTAGAGTCGTTTGAGAATTTTCTATATCTTTCTATTGTTGCGTTGTTGTGTTGTTGTGTTGTTACTTAAGTACTCATACTCCCCAGAACAACTTTGAAATATATATTCAACAAATTGCTTAATTAAATGCTATAGTTTATGTTTCTAACATATTAGAAGCATATTTCTAATCCATAACTGCGCTATATATGCCTTAACAAATAATTTGTAATCTACTTTCTGTAGAAAATATTGTTCTGTTAATAATTAAAAATATTTTCTAATTTTTAATAAATTTAGCTCAAATTTATGTTCTTATATGTATTGTGTCGACATGCTGCCTTCAAAAGGCAAAATATATAGCAATATTTCGTATTTTGATTTTGAAATTTTCAAAATGCAAAAATTTTATTACCATGTCTGCTAACTCAATTAAGCACATGCCAAACCATTGCCGTGCTCATGTCTTATGTGGCTAAGAAACTTTTCGAATGACACTGGCGCCTCAATGTATGCTACTTTAAATGTGAATTTGGCTGCTGTGAGTGTGAGGGAAAAGCAAATTTCATTTATGTGACACGCATGTATGTATGTAAACCCGCTCTGTTTCTCTCCCACTGTCTTTATATATATATGTATATATATATGCATAAGAGCAAGTTTAAAAACAGCGTTAAATCACAGTTCATTTGAAATGCATTCATCTCTCATTGCAATTATGACGGATTTCGTGTAGTGGAAAACAAAATACAACAACAACAAAAATACAAAAAATATGCTGAAAAGCACTTTTAGTAATATCTGTTGCGTAATGTTGAGTGTAGAGTATGTATGCAAGTTATCTGCGTGTTAAGTTTCTTTGGTGTTCGAAATCAGTTTTCAAAATAGTGTTAGTGTGTGTTAGAGTGTGTGGTACTCGCCAACCCACCCATTAAGTAACAGCAATGTGCCCACTTATCTTCAGCAGCAGCAGCAACCTAATGGCTATAACCTGTCAGTAAGTTAACAATATTCTGACAAGTTTTGTGGTTTGGTTTACAAAACGTAGAACTTCGTTGTAGCTGTGGTTGCGGTTGCAGCTACACACTGCTTGTGGCTGTGGAAAGAAACAAACCTTTTGATTTTCTTTAAATTTTAACTCAAGGCATATGCACTAAATGTATATGTGAATATGTGAATGTATATATGTATGTGTGTATATTTGGCGGTGTGTTTGTTTGCGCTCTTACACTCGTGGTCAGTTAAAAGCTACATGACTGCTCAAGTTCTTCGAGAGATTTGGTAAATATTTGCTTGAAAGTAAATAAAATTTACTAGAATTTTTTTTTTTTTGTTGTATGCAGCAAGAGCTGAGCTGAAGTCTGTGTTGTTGATTTCGGATGGTTTCTTCTTGTGATGAACAATTAAATCATACAAGAATTTAATTTAGCTGCTACTTAACAGTTATTTTTTTTAATAGTCATACTGTGCAAATAAAAGTTACCACCATACAAAAGTACAAAATAAAGGTATTGCGATGTATTTTTGTGAATTTTTAAACTATTTTTCGCTTATTTTTGGATGCCAACCATTTTTTGTAACTGTCCATAGTAGGCTTTGTCAATTTTGTCACCGTTTTTTCCTCAAACTTCGCGTCAAATCAAATTCAAGTGCGGTTGAGTAATAAATGTGCAAATATGAAACACTTAACTTCTGATGAAAAAAGTGCAATTTTAACGTTAAGGAAGGAAAATTATTCCGCGAGGGAGATTTCAAAACGAATTGGATGCAGTCACGTCTCTATCCTTAAGTTGTATAAAAAATTTGATGCAACAAAAACAACAAAAAGGACTCCTGGAACTGGATTGAAAAACAAAAAGACCAGCGTCTTCAGCAGAATTGAGTTCCGAGATGAGGGGACGTTATGGAGTCACTATTAGTGCTTCTACAGTACGAAGAAGACTAGTAGCTGCAGGATTACAAGCACGACGGCCAAGAAAAAAACCAGTTCTGAGCACAAAAATGCGTGTTGCTCGGCTGAATTTCGCCAAACAACATCAAAACTGGTCTATATGTGATTGGAAGAGAGTAATTTTTACGGACGAATCCAAAATAAACTTAAACCAATCGGATGGCGTCGTATACGTTCGTAGAAGGAGACATGAAGATTTGAATCCTGAGACAGTTATAACAAGGTGCAAATTCCCACCCRGTTTTATGGTATGGGGTGGCATTTCCTACTTCGGTTGTAGCGAATTGGCCTTCATCAACGGTACGTTGAATGATCAGGGCTACATTACAATAATAAAAGAGTTTTTGGAGCCATCAATCGATGCGCTGTTTCCAGTAATTGTTGATCCGATATTCCAGGACGATTCTGCACCATGCCATAGAGCGAAAATTGTGAGTTTTAAAATTTTTGTTATCTATAATTAATTAATTTAAAAAACCAGTAAGATTAAAAGCAATTAATTCATTATTTTCTTTAAGGCAAAGGAATATCTGGACCGAACTAGCATAAAAACACTAATTTGGCCTGGAAACAGCCCCGATTTAAACCCCATTGAAAACTGTTTGGCGACTCTGAAGAGACATGTAGTTAAAAGGAACCCAAAAAACAAATTGGAACTGAAAACTGCAATAACTGAGGCTTGGAATACGCAAATACCGATTGACTACTGCCAAAAACTAGTAAGTTCCATGCCAGACAGAATTGCAGCTGTTATAAAGGCCCGAGGAGGACATACTAAATACTAATGTATTGAATTTTCCCAATTTCATAATAAACACAATATTTTTTTTTTTAAATACAATTAAATTTTAGGTCAAACCGCTCAGTTATTATTTTTTGTTCATCATACGCCCCCATGGAAAATTAGGGTAGTTTCCTTAAATGGGAAATATTCACGACATACATTTTTATCTTAACTACCTAACATATTTATAAAATAAGTTATAGGTTAAATATTCAATAAAAATTCTTTTGAAACAAAAATTATTTACTGCCATGAGTATTTATTTCTAGTTTGAAATATGTAGGTAGTGGTAACTTTTATCTGCACCTCGGTAAGCCACATTGGTCAGCAAGCTTTAGGTGATACTTACCAACAGCCTTAGATGAAAGAAACTATTATACTCTATAGCGACATCTTTAAAGAATACAAAAAGTGTAAATTCAGTGCGAATTCTGAAATGTCCGTTATACTACATTAAATGCTTTTTTACTTCGACAGAATTATGAGAAGGCTATTTCACTGAGAGAAGATTGCTAAAGAGATTTTAAAAATTTTAATTATATAAATGGTAAAAAGACATGAACGCGTGAAGGTGTACCTTCTTATTTCTGAACTCTTTTCTGGAGCTCCTTTGTCAGCTTTATACTACAAACTCCATATGTGTATGAGAAACTTCCTCGCTTTGAGCTAACAAGAAAAATTCTCAAAATTTTTGAAACCAACGTACAACAACTTTACACTTGGCCCATGCGACTTCATTTTTATTTCGAAATTTGTACAAGCCACTCGCCGGGCAGAAATTTATATTTCCGTACTTTTCGGGCATATTAAATAAATTGAAGTATTGCTTGGTTAAGAAGTTTATCTATACATCATTTCGGTGTTAAAAATGGTGTTTTTGTTTTTAACTTTTTCCAGTATAAGCATAACTAGAAACATGAATTAAAAAGAATTTGAACGTATTTATCTGGACCTCAAGTTGATTATTCAGGCCGCTTAGTCAACTTTGTGTGAATCTAAGTTTAAAATTAGATAATGAAATAAAAATACTACTATGAGCAAAAAATAGTAAGACTATGTTCATAATTTGAAAAATCTTATTTTATTCCTTAAAATTTATGACGTTCGCTTCAATATTATGTTTCAAATATTACTTGTAATTTTTTACAAATCATCTTCAGAACCGAAGTTTGAGCGCGATTTCCTTAAATGTATTGCGATGAAAGAAGGCCATGATGAAAAATGTTTATCCAATCCATCTTCATATGGTACTGAAGTCTCTAATTTTTGTTTTACAATGGCATGAAAAGCGCATGACATTTCTTAATGTGAAAAAACTATGGTATTTCTGATTTAGGTACTTCTTGTAGATCACTTCAATTGGGAAATCAGCTGCATCTTGTGAGTTTTGAAGCCGAAATGAGCGTGTAAATTATATTTCTATTATAAGGTTTCCTTATCAAGTATACAATATCTGCTATCTCTAAGCTTTTACATTTAACTAGTACACAACCTATTATGTATACCCGAGTTTACCTAATCATTACAGTTTTTGGATGGAGTTTTTGATGACTGAAGTACCGATCTAAGAGAAATTTGATTTCAGTACATTACACAACTCAAATAAAAAAACATTGGAAGAAGATATGCTCTCAATATGTGACTATGACATTATTTCACCTTATAGGTCAAGCCGCAGCCGTACACATGGATGCCGCTACTAGAATTAGTTCACATGGTATACAAATTTGACAACTATTGCATCATTAGTGTCTGAAAAATTAAAAAAATAATACTTGCAGATCGAAAGGAACTGCCTGCTAAACTGTTGCGTTTTGAAGAGCAAAAATGCAGTTGAAGAAAAAACCTGGTCTGATGGCAAGTTTCCAGATACTGGTCAAGAAAAATCAACCATCAAGGACTGGTGTGCGGTACTACACGGTGAATGCAGTGGATGCCCAGGTTGTTACCGACGAAAACATCAAAGTAGCCCACAAAATAATTTTGGAAGACCGTAAAATGTAGTTACGCGAGAAAGCAAACACACTAAAAATATCAATTGGGGGTGCCGCGCGAGCTCACATGGCTCCAACATTTCACTCCGAAATCCACTTGACAGTCATCTGAGTGGTCTATATACAATGAACCTGCTGAAAATCATGATAAAATGCAAGAGTTGGCGGAAATTTATACTTTGAGATATGCAGGGAGTAATTTTTATTGACTGCTTTCAAGTGCCAAAAGAATGCCCTTTGTGAAGAAAATTTCGTAATCAGCGAAATGAACCGATTTGCGGTCTATTCTAAAGCAAATGACAAATCGTAATAGTATATGAACTTTGAAGAAAACTGTGTTGAGCAAAAATAAGAATTTTGCAAAAAATAGGCTTTAAATTGGTCTGTTAAGTTAAAAATTTTGATGAAAAAAAGAACCAAATTATCTCTGTTAAACTGCACATAAAATAGGTTCCTCGAAAACTTGCTTGGTAGGAAAACAAATAATATGCAATAAATTATTTTTCTATGAAGTCAACACGTGACAAATCAATAAAGTCTTATTTTCAAAGAATAACATTACTTCAACATTTTAGCAGCCACTGTAAACGCACACCTAAAACATTTCTTTAAATAAATGTAAGCACTCACTCCTTTCAATCTTTTTGCATCGAAAGATGTACATATGTATGTATGTATAACGAACGGTTTGTCGTTCAACCGACTAAAGAGCTGGCGAACTCTGGGCCATTCTTGTTCTAACTTTATTAGACACAACTGCATTGCATATGACAACTTGTATTTTGCATCCTCAGCATATCGCCTTTATGCTCGCTTACAACGAAGTACACACATACACAGGCACACAAATCTACTGGGTTAGTTAAGTAATATTTTCTCGTATTTCAGCTGAAAATTAATACTTTTAGCATTCATTTTATAATAGAATGCAAATTAAGGCACTATCTGCAATTTCTTCTTGTTACATCTGATATGAAAACAAAAATTTCGTATGTTGTAAATATGATATCTGCAGAGATGCGAGTGGACAACACACGCACACAGACACTCACAACTGTGAGCACTTTTGTACGTAGTCTTGTCCGAGGCATGTCAGTTTTGTGTCATATTCTATGAATTATGAGCTCTATTTGTAATAATTTCTATACGCACGTGTGTGTGTGTGTGTGTGTATCAATTCATTTACCGTTGGCTTTACATAAGCAATTACGAGCTTTATGAATGCATTTCTTTTAATAAGATGACACATGTCAAGCATAAATGTCTTTTAAATTTGACCAATGCTTTAAGCTAGCTTAATTTAATTTGAAAAATTCCATCTTAATTAAATCAAGCGATTTTCTGCTGAAACAGCAAACGAAGTGTAGCAAAAGTAAGCGCTACTGTCAAATTTGCTAAAATATTAATGCGCTTTATAAGCCCCTGTAGTTACTCACAGCTTCTTTGTTATGTTGTCGAAGGAAGCGATTATGTGTGGGAAAATATTATGTTGTTGTAGTAAAATCAACCAGTTAACAACTACTTTATATTTAGTTCGAAATACAGTCAAGACTAGTGAAATAAAGGTATATTTTTGGGTTTATAGGATAATCTTCGGCGTAGTGTTCACTGTTTCCAGCATTCCTCGGTCACTGGTATGTAACAGTGGTTCCATGCCTTGTTGAAAATCACGCAATAATGTAGAAAGTCTGTCGGGTTGCTATTAAATAGCATCAAAGACTTCGTTTAGGTGATCTCAATATTTCATGCAAGATTTAACCAACGCTGCTACTGTCGCAGCTATATCGCTCACATTCAATTGACAGTCGTTCAAAATATGGATTTGGAACCGGCGACTACCGGGAGTGACTCAAATAATAACCGACATGTGAGTTCGTTGAAACTCGTTTACATAGTTTTTGGCGAACACCAAGACGAAGAACAAGAGTCACCTTATACAACATTCAATCATTCTTTAATTTTTCTTGAATTTGTAAATCATATATCATTGGGTTTTAGGGAACACAAGCATACGGATATGCACTGACTTCAGCAAAGCTTTCTATAAAGTAAATCTCTCGACTCTCATATATAAACTTCTGCTTTCGGGCTTTCAACCAAGATGTCTGTAAACGATATCTTCTTATCTTTATAATAGAATAACACGAGTGATATTTGAGAATACTCTTTCAGATTCAATTAATGTGTCATCAGCTGTTCCGCAGGGTAGTCATTTGAGTTCTGTTCTTGTTCTTTACTAACGGTATCTCTTCTGTCAACAAATTTTCAAATATTTTATTATAAGTATGTCGACTACGTAAAGCTTTTTAGATCAAATACATACTTCAATTGATGAAAGAGTCTGTTGCAAACAGACTTAAACAATTTGGTGGCTTGGTGTGATAGAAATGTTTTGCCATTGAATTAAAAAAAAGTAGAATACAAGAGCATGTTTTTCACTTTGTTGATTTGAGAGTTACTATGGACCTTAAGCTTTGTCTTCATATTGCTACCATAGTCTCAATATTGTTAAACGTTGGTCTGAAGAAATTAGAGATCGGCATGTTACTAAAACACTTTCTACAACTTTGGTTAGATCTAAATTGGAATAAGGTTCGGTTGTATGAAACACTATTTACCAAATCCATTCTAACAAGTTGAATTCGGTTCAAAAATTATTTTCACTTTTCGTCATAGGGCATTTTCGATGTGATTCTAGGTTGAATCTTCCTCAATACACTAGTCTTTTAAAGTTTATTAAGCTATATACTAATCGAAGAGAATTGCTTGGTGTAATATTATTTGTAAAAATCCTTAGTGTTACAGTTTGCAATCTTTTTCTCCTGTCCGAATACAAATTCAATTTCCTAGTACGTTTTTCGATGCAGTTTAGACCCTTACTGTTTAAATCTTGTAGATACAATTTTGAACTTAGCAAACCATTATGATGTCATGATTTCAATTTCATTTATCTGATTCACTTTTGGAAAATAAAAACACTGTATTGCTTTCTCTCAAAAAAAAAAAATTGTAACAATTTTTATATTTTATTTTATATGTGAGGTGTTGAAATATTTGTTTCAGTAACTAAGCAGTTTTAGAACCCTTAGACCCTTAGAAACTCTCTTGCCCTTTGGGTTATAATAATTTTGATCAAATCTTCCGTGCCGTTTTGGAAAAGAAACTGATTCGCCGACATAACTACACTATCTGCCTTTTAACTCACCCAAAATTTGGTATAAGTCTTCCAATAGCAAATTTCATAAAAAGGCCGTATGTCATATAATAGGTTGTCAAAAAAGTCTTGCGGTATTTTTATTGAATTTTTTTTTTTTCAATTTTCAATTGTTCATAACATTTTTTTTGATGACTCATGCCCAGCTCTTGATCGAAATATATAATATATGAAATTTAACCGATTATTTTTTAGTTTTTATCCGGTAAGCTGTCATATGCATATACTTTGGAGGTAAATAACGTATTTGTTTTTTCCACATATCGAAGCATAACAGCGCAATATGTGAATCGACTGAATACGAAATCGGTCTTCCAACTCACACACTATTTTCTCATGCCGCTGACGCTACGCGATAATAGCAACATTTTTACTTATAGGAGCCTGAAACAGTTAGCGGTAGCCCCTCTGTCTGAACCATATTAATAACTATATAACTAAAAAAAAAATAAAAATAATTTTGTAAAATATAATAACGTTAATAAAACCGGTGTGAGATGTTGCTTTTCGGTGAAATAATAGTCAACTTGGCTAATTATTTATTCAAATTAATATTTTTCTCAATAAGCCAACAATTCTAACATTTACTTTTACAAAAAAAAAAAAAATAAGTTCTTATGATAATAGTAATGAAAAATTTATTTATTATTGTTAATATGCCAACCTCAGTTGATTACTATTGTGCCAAACATTATTTCATATCTAATTAGCTAATTTAATAAATAAGTTTCGATGCAAGAAATTGTTAGCAGACACAACAAATGTGTTCTACAACAAAGAATTCTTTTCAAAAATCCAAAAAATTCTTACACATACAAGACGCACAGCCGAATACGCTTAGAAGAGCATGAGTAACATGAAAATCATTTCAACCACTTCATGTGAAATCTGCTGCCACTCAATGCCGCCACACGTCGTTATGTGACATTTTCAGCCTTCGAGTGATTTAAAAGCCACAATTCATTCATTATGTCGCTTATTTAATTGTCGTTCATTTGCAGTCAAAGTCGCAGCGAAGCGAACTTCGCACAAAAGAAGTTGAAGCCATTCAATGGTGATTTGTAAAATGCCACCCCGACGTATACGCAACATATTCATTCATATGTTCACATGGCTTTGATTTTGACGGCGACAATAGCAGCAACAGCAGCAGCGCCACACAATTGCTGGCACGTCACAACTCAAGCACGGCGCTGCACTGCTTTGAGTTTTGTCTCAAGTTGTGGCTGGTCGGGCGGGCGCACCAACTCCGCAGCCATGGCAGCAATCAACAAAACGCCAAAATGTCGACCATCAAAAAACATTATGCCGCAAGCAAATCGCTGGCAAATTGAAGTTGCTGCACAGCGTTAAGCTGCAATTTGTCAGTGTGTATGCCGCACCCCCACAGTTATTACTCACACGCCCACACACACGCACACACACAGGCCGATAGAGAAACAAACAGACAGACGGTTGGATAGACGTGCATAAAAATTCATTTGTATGAAAGTGGCGATGACAAAGACAATGTCAATGCTTTGACGCATACAGTGCACGTTTATAGTATGTGTGTGTGAGTTGGTGCGCGTTTGGGCCATGTACGCCGAACTGCCAATGCGAGAAAAATGGCAAAAATGTTCGCAAAACGATGACAGTGCTGTCGCCAACAATCAGCAGTTGTCTATTGAAGATTACATGTGTCTGCATGTATGCGTCCAAGTACGAGGGCGGTTCGATAATGACTTAACCTCACCAACCGATTGAGTCACTGTAGCGACAGGATTGTAGCGATCATCGTAGGGTACTTTCCTTTAAGATTCCACCCTCAAGAAATTGGAAAGAAAGGAAGGGGAAGCCAACGCTGGAACATTACTTTTGTGAATGGAACACTACCGGCTCCCAATGCTTCAACTCAGGAGATATTCGGTAGGCGTTTTACCAAATCTACTGAATTGCTGGATAAGGCTTAATTTGTTTACCAACTGGGAGCACAATACGCTTTATGATGATTTAGGGGCGCCCGCCTTCAGTCTGGCATTCCTGCATCTCGCTTTTCAACCAACCAACTGTAGCAGGACAGTTTTTCGATTCTCTTAGATAACATCTGCCAAATTACAACCGGATCGGCCTGGTAGTTTTGTTTGGAGTGGGGATAGGAGAAGTGTCTGAAAATCGTTGGTATTCCTGTTTTGGACGTGAAATCAAAGATCGATTATTTTGCGATGAATATTTTCCTTTGCTGGCGTCTACAAAAAACTTAATTTACGTCTTTTGATGAGATCTCATGTTAGAATTTTATGAGGTCGTTTGGACAGATTGTCGTCTGAATCGGTAAATCGGGTAACCGTAATACCACTTTACAGAAACTTTAACGCTGCCTCGATTCGAAGGAGATTCTTGTTGTTTTGTGACCATCGGCGAAGCACAGACCCACTGAAACAGTACATAGATCAAAAGACAGTCGAAACCGTGGACTTCACCATCGAATCTAGTCCGTAGAAGATAAAAACTGTTCTATCGGTCAGAAATGGAATGAACACTGTGTTTGGGACTATACGTATAAGCTGAGACCTAAAACGAATCAATGTTGAAGATTGCTCAAATCATCGAAGATGGTCGAACTTTGTTAGAAACTATTGCCTCATTCGTACGATGCAGATTCACCGTACGACCTTACTTTCTAAAACAATCGATACTGCGGACCTCCTCCATAAATTTGGTACGAAAAAGGCTAAGACTGACCTAAGGGCCAGAATTAGAATGGTCATTTTTTTCAGGAAGGTGAAAGAGAAATAATCAAAAAATAATCATTTCATAGGTGAAAGTGTTATGCGCGCAGACTCTCGCCGAATGTTGAAGTTATAGCCGGTAACTAGGCCCACTTTGAAAACGTGATTTTCAGGCTGGTTAAAATAATACAAAATTATGGCTCAAGTATATGGAGCTGGGGAACACTTTCTTTCTTTCCAAATTTACATCTTTCTTTTGTAGTCCAAAAAATTATTGGCTCAACCTCGTACACACATACCCACATCTGCAATCATCGACGCACAAATGGCATACCTGTAGATATATGCTCACCCTCCTGACGCCTCATGACCGCCAGCGCCGCGTCGCTATTATAACAGATGACTGTTTGGCTCGGCTCGACTGATGTGTGTTGACGAATGTGTGTGTGTGTGTGTGCGCGCCAGAAGAGTGCGGTGCGCGGTGAATTGACGATCATGATGGTAATTTGATTTCAGCACATGAATCTAGTACGACTTTCACCGCCGACTGCCTGTCTCAAGTGTGATTTCTTTCGTCTTTTTGTGTGTGGCTGGCAGTTTTTTTTGAGGGTTTGTTTTCAATTTCACAAAAGATTTCT
>NW_017537622.1:51629-67532 GCF_001853355.1 Bactrocera latifrons | reverse complement strand
AAAAAATTTCAGCTCATTATAATTTTAAAATAAAAAAAATTGTATGCAAAACTTATGATTCTTTTATTCACTTTAAAAGCTGTAGAATGTATTACTTTTAATCGCTGCTGACGAAAGAAATATATATGTAATATCGCAATTTAGTGTATAAGTAATTGATACAACTAAAAATGAATATAAAAATGAGAGAAAAGGTCAAACTGCACATCGATAACGGTATTTTTTTCAGTCCTATTTCGGCAACATTCGTATGTCTCGTGCGTAATGCAATGGGACCACTTGGTGCAATTATTCGCGCATTGTAAGTTTAAGTGTTTTTTAATTTAGTTTGTAAAGCAAGTTTAGTATTTGCTAAAAAAATTTATTAATACAAATAGCGTTCTACAAAAATTAACTTTTTTTCTTAAGTTTTGAAATTTGTCACGTGCGTAATGGTAAGTACGAAAAATTTAATGCTCATAATYAAAGTCCATTTGATAAATATTATTTTACTTTTACAATACATATTACACCTAGATGTCACGTAATGCTAAAAATCAAAATTGGTGGAGGGAGAGGCTTAAGCAAGATGAAAATAAGCTTAAGGAACATAAAGAAAGACAAGCTGAAAGAATGGGTGAATATCGGAAAAAAAAGGAATGCGAGGCCAAAAATAATTTAAAAACATTGAGAGAAAAAAAAATAGAGATCGCGATCGACAACAAAAGTGTAGAGCAATGAAAAAAAATTCAAATACCCCATTCAAAAGTGGTTACAAGTGTAAACAAACACTAGCCAAAGCTATAAAGAAAGTAGAGAGGGCGTTACCAATGAACGCAATAAAGAGAAATGAAGTTCTACAAGCTTTATATAAAAAGTATCCCAAGCTCTCCAATAATGAAACTGAGACACCAGTATGTTCAAATGATAATACGAGTATGCCGGAAAACATTAAAGCAGTGCACGAGTTTTATATCCGAGATGACATAAGTGTTCAAGCTGCCGGCCGGAAGGATACTTTAATCTGCAATAAGCTAGTAGTTGCAAAGCGTTTTATGATTGTATCTGTATCAGAAGCTTATCAACTGTACAGAAGCGAGGTCWCTTCAGAATAAATTTGTAAATCCCAATTTTTTCACCATCGGCCCAAAAACGTTAAATTAATGGAGAAACTTCGGCATAATATGGGTGTATATAAATATCATTCGAACTTCGCATTTTTGTTAGAGGGATGTCATAAAGCTATGCCTCAGTTTCCATCTCATTTTGAATCTTTTTTGAAATTAACATGCTGTATGTATTGAACGAAAAGTGCATGATTAGTGACTGTGACAAATGTATATGGGATCTAAAACATGATTTGGTGCCTATATATTTTCTATCAAAAACGGAAGAAAATGTTAATTGGAGCTGTAGGAGGAAAGTTAATGATAGCTTAACATTAAGCTATACCATAGCGCCATTATCGGATTTGTTACATGAACTGGAAATTCAGCTGCCAGCTTTTAAACTTCATTATTTTATAAAGCGCGCTCAGCAAAGATTTTTTAAGGACAAAAAGAATAATTTACGTGATGATGAATTAATTTTGCAAATCGATTTTGCAGAAAACTATCGATTGATCAATCAGAATGAGGTCTAAGAAGCTCACTTTAGCTACCAACAAGTTACTATTTTCACTTGCGTTGCATGGATTCGAGATCAAACTGAATCTTTCGCGGTCATTAGTGACAAACTTACCCACAACAAATTTGACGTCTATTGTTTTCTTACAAAAATTGTGCACAAAATTCAAAGTCAATTCGAAAAAAAAATCACAAACCTTTTAAAAAATTTCGGCCTTCAACCTCGGAGAACTTCCATATATAAAAGTGAAAACAGAATTAGGACACATACAATTAATAGTAGACACAGGTGCAACTAACTCAATTTTAAATCCTGGCATTTCCCATCCTATATGAATTCAGAAGATAAACATCATCTATATAAAGCACAAGATCTGTATAAATGAAAAAGCGACAATTAGAATTTTTGCAGCATTTGGCACAGGACTCGGTGTAATCGAATTCTATATAACTAAATTTAATAATTTGTAAGACGGTTTAATAGGCAACGATTTATTAAGGCCGGATAACACAATTAAGTTTAGGAAGTGCGAATAACCTTTTTTTGTCAAAAGCAAAGATGCCGACAAATAAAAGAGAATGTAATTCCAGGACCTTTTTAACGATATAAAATCAAATTTARTTTTTAAGCCAGAAAGCATATCCGCGCGGCATGCGAACAACGCAAATTTCAATATTATTGAAGAACAATAATACGAAGCTTTGAAGGAATAAATTAAAACTTTGCAACTTCTTAAAACTTCTTAAAGAACAGAATAAACTTTTGCCAATTATAAACAAATACTCAGATATTTTAAGTTTTATATCAGAAATTAAACATAAGATAAGGTCCACTGTAAAACATCCCAATCTTCACTAAACCATATACATACATAGATATCCTTATATTCATAAAGAAGAGGTATAAAAACAAATTCAAGAAATGATGCCTGATTGATAGGCACAGCTATTCCCCATATTCAGTACCCGTATGGATTATAGCGAAAAAGGGCGATGCCAGTGGAAAAGATTTGTAATAGACTATCGTAAACTAAACGAAGTAATGATTGACGACAAATATCCAAYTCCAAATATTGATAAATTCAATGAATTTGAAATTGAGGAAAATGACATTCAYAGAACTGTGGTCAGTGTCGAGGGAGGATACTACGATTTCTTGCGAAAGTCGTTTGGTCTGAAGACAGCGCCAGCGACATTGCAAAGGTTAATTAAAAATGTCCTCAAATAATACGGAGATAAGATTTGTCTCGTTTATTAATATGATATAATTTCTCCAACATCCATAGAGGAACACATTAATTTCATTAAGTTAATTTTTAATTGGTTAAAGGAGGCCAATCTTAAAGTACAATTAGACAAATCAGAATTCGTGAGAAAAGAAACAAAATTTCTTAAACACATTGTGACAACGAATGGTATCAAAGCAAATCCAAAGAAAATAGAGTGTGTCAWAAATTTTCCAATACTCAAGACTCCTACACAAACTAAAAATTTTTTGGTCTAAAGGAAATCTATAAAGGACTCTTCTCTGATCACCAAATCCGTGACTGGATATTTAAAGCAGGATGCAAAAATGAACACTTCTGACCCACAGTACCAAGAAAATTCACGACCATGCATATCTTTTCTTTACATAAACATTCACCCTCACAACAGATGCTAGTAACTACGCTTTAGATGCAGTACTTTCACAGGATAACCATCCCATTTGTTACGAGAGTCGTTCTCTTAATGAACGTGAAATTAATTATACTACAACGGAAAAGGAACTTCTAGCAATTGTATGGGCAACTAAATACTTAGACCATATATTTTCAGACGCAAATTTTTAATCGAGACTAATCACAAACCCTYAGCATTGCTTTTTTCCATCAAGGAACCCAATTTAAAACTTGTCAGATGGCGACTAAAATTATCCGAATCCGACTATGAAATAAAATACAAAAAGGGAACGAAAAATTGCAACGCAGACGTGTTATCTTATATTGAACATGAACCAATGAATATAAATTAGTTAAAATCCGATCCTTCGACAATTAGAAAGACTTCGTCTCCACTAAATCTTTATAAAATCAAATAATTATCGAGAAAATTGCATCAGGATCCATGAAAATAAAAATTAAGTCCAGTTTTAAGAGCACAATAACTCAATTTATTAACAACTGTGAAATTTGTAACTTAGAAAAATATTATATGATTAAAAACCTCCTAAAATACCCAACAAAATCACCGAATGCCATCTAAATCTCGTGAAATGACACACACACACATATACGTTTTCTACACATTGGAAAAACACATTTTTAAGACAATAATTGAAGAATTTACAAAATTGATTATAGAATTAATGAAAGCACTTGGATAGAATTTAAAACCAAATTATGGCGTTATCTCAACACTTACGATAAAATTGAGAAAATCATTGTTAATAATGAACTCGGGTTCAAAGCTATACCAATGCAGGAATTTTTATAAGATGAAAATTTTATAACACACTACACTTCTAACACCAATCATACAAAATGCAGATACTGACAGATTACATAATACAATTAATTAACAAATTAGACTTTTGGGACAAAGATTTTGGGAATAAAATCATAGAAAATATAGAAAAATAACGAAAATTATTTAAAGGACACTAAGACGGTATTTAAATATTATAAAATACATGTGAAACAAAATAAAAAATATCAAGATAGAGATAATCCCAAAATTAAAACTAAACTTTAAACAAACCAATGTACACCTTTTCAGATAATACCCTGGATTAAAATTATATTTCTCACAGTTGCGGACACAGTATATTTATATACAGGATTTCACTAACAATAACGGATACATATCGAGCAAGACAGGTGTTCAAATATATTGAACAGGCTTATCTTCGCCAATGCTGAGGCAGTACAAAACAAATACATAAACAAACGCATACATAAATTTACAACAATTAACAAACAAACATATTTACTTAAGATAACATATTGACCTAAGATATGCATTTAGACAATTGAATACAAATGGGCATGTGCACTTAAAAACAACCCCATACCATGTAGCATAAACAATGTGCTACATACATATGAACATGCACACATACACATAAGATAGTTAAGATAGTTCTTAAAATTGTATATAAATAGTGAAAATTTTAAATAAAATCAGACTAAAATAGTTCTTGTAGAAGGAAAAACTTCTCGTAGAATGAAATAGTTCTCAGCTTAAATAAAATCTTTATTTTCCCCCACCACTGGTAAGGATATAAAGCATCTTATTTAAATGTAAAAGTTTGATCTTACAAATCAAACAGTTTGATTATAATTCAAACAACAGGAGAACTGAAAGTAATTGAGCAATACAACAAAATCTTCCCCATTGTTAATACAATTGCTTACACAAACGCATTATTTAAAATTTTCGAAAATATACACACACTTAAGGCATTATTAGACACTATAAAGAGTTTTAAAAGGGAAAATAGATAATTCAAATCCACATGTTAGACAGACACTGATAAATGTATTATTATAAGAAAAGGAAATTCTATGCTAAACAAAATAGCATCAATACATATAGGACGAAATARCTTCATGTACGTTGTTATCATAATCAACTCTTTGGAATTCGTTAGATTTGATTACTTCGCATTCACCAACCCACTATGCAATTAAGGCATAATATTTAGTAACAGAGATATATGTAGTACTTACTAAAAATAAGCAATCGAGTTTGAAAATTCGAAGAAGAATGTAAATAATGTAATGATGTAAATAAAAATTAAGTTATTTTAACAAAAAAAAAATAATAATAAAGATATTGTTTTTATTCAAAAGTTTGTGCAATTTAAAAGTGAACACCTCACAACTTCGAACACTCGCAACACATATGTAGACATACAGACGATGTTATATTGGGGTAGTGTTGATGGTGGACAAACATGACAGTTCCTATAGAACTTCTAGAAAAGAGGGTACTTAATAATATTGTAGGAGAACACCCTTAACGTTCCACCATTAAAAAATTGCAAGCTTTGATTCGGTGGAATACACGGAGGATGACTAGACGCTACAATATTATCTTATTCACRGCTCCCAATGCACCAGCTGAGGTGAAAAATAATCATAAATGCATGTCATGAACAAAGCATGAGGTTGGACGTTTTGAATATGATCAAAGCCACGCAAATTCTTGATTAATTATTAATCTTTAAGATTCCTTTAAAGGTATACAAGTATCACCTGGWTTTATAATTATAACCTCTCATTACTTCATTCCATAGTCACCAAAAAAATTTATTATTAAAAAGTCTATGATTACTAAAAAGCAGCCTGAACACTTATGTACACATTACGAAGAATTAATTCAATAAATATTATTTAGGAGATGATGTTGAAATATTTAAGTGCGTTCACGTGACCAGATTCTATTGGTACCAAATACACTTTTCAAATTTTTTACATCCCCATCAAAATAAACTTGAAAAAATTATATGTATGTATTTTCCAGATATAGAAATTCTATATTCGATAATGGAGAAATTTGTAATAATGTCAGTGATCAGTTCGCCATAATTTTCAATTCCTTGATTTCCAGGAAAACCACGCATTACAGCATTCAATAGCATTCAACATACAATAACATAAACAACATAACACTGGGGTACAATGTGAAAAAAAATTTTTGTTGTTTTCGATTTTACAGCTGTTTTAGAGTTATTTAGGCATATTAAATTCAAATCCGAAGTCAGTCTTCTTCTATCACGTCAAGTTTTTTTGTTACAGCTTATAGTCATGAGACCACTCCCTGCAGTGTGCTGCTGAGATCGTAAAACGGGGTACGCTCTTCTATAGACGGAAGTTTAGTTTTTTTTTATTTGGAATAAGTGAATATCGCTTTAGGAGAATAGCAGCAGGTTCATGCTTGTGACGACAATCGTCTAGATCAGTGATTCCCAAACTTATTTGGTCTACCGCCCACTTTGAGAATAAATATTTTTTTAGCGCTCCCATTTTTTCACCTATTTAAAAACCACTATAACTTCAAATTAATTATTGCGACCTATATATGTATGTTAACGGAGAATTCTAAACGAAACTTTTACTATAACCAGCAACTTGAAACCTGAGCGCAGTAGGCAACATACAACGGCGCTTTGGTCTCAAGTTAACTCTTACGGGCTCCACCTGCCAATAAGAATGATTATTGAAACACAACTTTATAGTATTAAAAAAACAGGGAATCTTTTATTAAAAATGAAACTAAAATAATCGATCCATATATAAAAACTAATGTGAAGGATGAATCTGATGCTGTTTAATAAGGTTGTTAATATCAGATTCCAATTTACTCAAGAACAGTCGCAAGTCGCCACGTTCGGTACAAAGCAAACGATTTCTATTTTTAGTAAACTAAATCCACGTTCATACAAATATGACGATGGGAATGCTATCAAGAATCGTTGAACGATTGAATACAATCCACGTTCATACAAATATGACGATGGGAATGCTATCAAGAATCGTTGAACGATTGAATACAATCCAGGGTATAATTGCGAGATCGGTTTTTGTTGCCAAAATTCTTGGTAATCATTTTTGAACTTGATTTTTATTTCCTCGCTTGTTGTCAATAAGTTGTTCTATAAGTTCTTCTTCCAGCTGAGGTGACATTGCTGTGTTGACATTTGGAAACGGATCCAACACCCAGTCTGGTATTTCCAAGTTCAAAATATCCTGGTATCGTTCGGTGAAGTCAATGTGGAGGTTTTCCAAATATTGGCAGTAGGCAAACAATTCGTCATTACTGCATGATACTGATAAATTCGGAAAATTGTGAAACTCACGTCTGCCCAGATTCTTTTTGTGTAGAAGCAGTTTGGCTGCGAAAGCAGCAACGACGTTTTTTGTTTTAATTAAATTTAGTTTATCGCCTTGCAGTTGGAGATTCATGTCGTTGAACAATTTATACAGGTCTGTCATGTAATCTATATCATTCTTTGATGTTATGAGCTTGTATTGAAATTCTGTATCTTTAGTTTCCAAGAACTCTATAACGAACTCTATAACAGAGTCAAACAGGTTGTAGAATCGAGTCAGACAATTGCCTCTTGATAGSCAACGAACTTCAGTATGAAACAACAAAGCATTGAAATCCTCGTCATTAGTAACACAAAGCTGATGAAATAATCTATCATCCAAGGAGCTGTTACGATTTTTATTGACTGCTTTGATGACATATTGCAGTGATTGAAATAGTTTTTCACTCAAGTTTCTAGCAACTAAATGTTGTTTATGAATAACGCAATGTACACCAAGGACATCTGGAGTTTTATTTTTTAAGTGCGCTATTAAGCCTTTTTGGCACCCTATCATAGCCGGAGCCCCATCCGTAGCAATTGAAATAATAGTTTTCAAAGGAATCTCTTTCTCATCGCAAAAATTTTTAAATTTTGTATCGCTCTCTAAATTTCTAGCAAATAATAGTTCTTCACACATTTTCTCATCTGTAATAAACCTCACGTAAGACAACAACAATGCTTCATTAGTTGGTAAAATGGACTCATTGAGCTGAGATTTGGCTTGTCCTCGGGTGATCGCACAATGATTCTTCAATGAGGATAATATCTGCGGCCGGTTTATGGAGCACGGTAGTTATTACTTCATTTATTGCTAGCAATATTAACTCTTCTCCGATGTTATGTGGTTTGCCTTTTTGAGCAATTTGCAAAGAGATAGAGCTCGAAGTCCGTCGTTATCTTGCTTAACAGCCGCCGAAAATAGTTTTGCTACTCTTGGCTTAGTATTATGCTTCTTCTCTAGGTCTTTGAAATGTGCTACATTCTTGTCTCTCTTATCTGGATGCATTTTACCTTGCAAGACTTTGCAGTCTTGAAGGCTTCATTGCTTCATTCGAAAATGTTTTTAGACATAGAAGACACAAAAGCGAGGATGGGTTTGTGGGATTTTCAATGAATCAGAATTTAATGTATTCTGCACAGTATTGACGTCTCTTCTTTCTTACGTCCGACATTGCTTTGCTTTGAGAAATACGTTTAACTTCGCGAGTACTGTAAAGGAGGCGTAATGCTCATCTATTGCGCGCAAAACCACAAATGAATATAAAATAAATATTACATTGTTTATATAGGAATGCTGAGCACAATTATTATATAGTAGCCCAAAAATATGAATTCTTATTTTTCCTAGAAATACATTTGTAAAAAAAGGATCTTTATCCTTTTCGTATTATTTTATTTTTCCCAGAAATACATTTGTAAGAAAGGATAAATATCCTTTTTTTATTTTCCACTTAAAAGATTTAAGGAGTTCAAAAGCTCAAAACGTGCGCTACATCAGCTACCTACCCGATGTCATTTTGCAAGCGATAAAATAAAATTTTCAAGAGCTCAAAGTATGCGCTACATCAGCTCGAACCTACCTACCCTACACCTTTGYGCAAATGATTATATTCTGATAGYAAATGCCCATATTCAGATTTGGCAATGGCAATAGCAATACAGTTAGTATTCTATAAATTCTATCCCCGTTATGAAACGGAGCGACCGATTGACATGATTTTCATTGTTTCTATATTCAATAAAATAGAACAGATATATGAACTACGCGGAGAGAAATATAGAACCGACTTTGAGCAATCTTTTAATTCATATTAGTTGATGTTCGCAAGTTGTTGTTGAGAATCGAGAGGCCTCCTAGCGAAATAGAATTACAAATAACCCCCCAGGCCTCTACGCAACGCCCCCATTTTCTTTCTGGGTCTCTTACCGCCCCCCTTGACACCTGCGGCGCCCACAAAGTCGTTATCACTTTGGGAAACACTGGTCTAGATGGTCATTCTCTTCGTCATTCTCCTCTTCCCATACGAGAAAGTTCAGTCTCGCGCGAGGTCCAGTTTTTTAAACAAGGATTTTTTTTCATTTATTTCTGAGAACAACTTTTCTTTCTTTTAGCTCATGTCTGTCTCTGCCATTTCACGTCGAAGTTGTATAAACAGTGCTGATTCGTTTTGCTATATTTGTGTCAGTTTTACTATTCCAAGTCAAAGGTGAAACATTAGTCCATTTGTCAGGCAAGCCTAATTAGCGTATTTTGAAATGAAAATCGGTGATCAGGATAAAGCTTGGGGCCCTCACAAGGTGTGCAAGCAGTGTGTCGAGAGTTTACGAATGTGGACTAAGAGAACACGTGATAAAATGCCATTTGGTATACCAATGAGATGGCGAGAGCCCAGAGATCATTCAAGTGACTGTTATATCTGTATGATGAAAACGTGAGGTTATAACAAAGAAAAAATAAATGTAAGATAGAGTATCCTAGTTTACTATCGGCTATACGCCCAGTGCCCCGTATCACAAATACAAGAAAGGGTGTGTGATGATGATTCAAGTGACTCCAACGATGAAGACTTTGAAATTGAAAACGACTCTGCGATTTGAACAGAATGAGTTGAATGATTTGGCACAAGATTTGGGACTATCCAAAAAAGCTTCAGAGTTGATGGCATCCAGACTGTATGAGAAGCATTTATTCAATAACATTTGTTCAAATTAAATTACAATTTGTGAATAGTATATTCAGTATAATTTTTCATCTTTASTTTGTTTCGTAAGAATATTTTATGCGACTATTGGGAGAAAGAGGGTATTCTGTAGCTTCAAGAGTTGATGTGCTAGACAAAAAAAGAGGTTAGTTTTGGATTCAGAGGCTAAAAGTGGCTCAAAAACAAGTATTAAATCGAAGTCAACAAAAATTGTGTTCCCCAGTGTAATTACTAAGGATAAGACGTTTGCAGATGATAACCCATGGGTTCTAGGAATACATTTACGCAACTGTTTGTAAATGTACAAACAGGAAAACACACCCAAACTCGCACGACAATGTTAAAACAACCCAATAAACATAATGGTAACCGCTTTATAAATTAAGATTGCAGCAAGCTTTCATAAATAAGAGTTTTTCGAATATCGTTGAGAATTTTCCACYAAATGCAACTGTTTTGCGAACTTCGTTGACAAATGCAATTGTATTGCGAACGTCGTTGAAAATTTGCTTGGAAATGCAAGTATTTCGCGAACGTCGTTGAGAATTTACTTACAAATGATAGTGTTTCATAAATGTAAACAAAACGTGTCATTCTCGACGCTAGAAATTGAATTTTGTGAGCATCTATGGAACGGTGCGTCTGCAAGTTCTGGAAGTATCCAGAATGAATTTGTGGAACCAGACTTTGTGCCCCAAGCACAAAATAATTTTGATTCCTGCCATTCGTCGTAAGTTAAATACGTTTAATAGGTTTCTAGTTAATTTTTTTTATTCATATTTAAATTCAATTGCAGAAAATTTTGCTGAAAATGGAGGCAAGAAAGAGGACTTTGTCCTTGCCTCTAAGTCATATTTCCAGTATTACACAAAATTAATATTAAAATAGAGTTTTTAAATATATCAATAAAAAAAAATATCCAAAACAAAGTAAATATTTAAAACGCTTACTAATATCATTAGAAATACGTGTTTTTTAAGCATTTTCAAAATGTGTTTTTAAGTGTGTAAAAAACGTTTAATTTCGTTACATAAAAAATATGTTTTGCAATTGTCTATTATAAGCTTATAAAGTTGGCTCCTTTTCGCTTATAAACTCCTTGCTTTGATGTCTTTTGTAAATGTTACAGCAGCGTTTTATAAGTGTTTAACTTACATTCGAACGCTTACAAAACGCTTATTTTTATAAGTAAATGCTGACTGCGAATATACAACATTCGAGCGTTTTTTTTAGTCCCGTCACGAAATTTCCTTGRAAACACCCTTAACAAAATTCCCTGAAAATTTTAGCCCTTAATATTAAGATTAAGAACTGGACCAAGGCCTCCAAAAATTTCCGTAGAAAATACACTACAATCGTGAGTTTTTATCTTTAAATTAATACAGACCAGAGGTATTTTATGGCATCGCTTTGACTTTAGACGCATATTTCTCAGAATTGTTCACTCTACAAAAGTGCCCAGTGCAACAAAGTCGTAATTCACACCAGCGAGGTAGTACGGGGCTCTAAACCCGATTTTTTCAAGAATTTCGCAGTTTTTTTGTATATACCTTCGTTGCTAACGAAGTGCTTAGCAGGCATACCAAGTGGAAGGTGTCAGACATGTATACAAATAGCGATTATATGACTATAATTGCTGAGGTTTCGTTCTACCAGGAAAGGGAACCTTGATCGAGAATTACCTCTCGAAAGCGAAGTTGGCGGCAAAAGGAATTCCATACTGGCGTTTTTGAGATCGTCTGGAGTAGGGAAAATGCATCAGGCGAAAACGCAGCCCACTTAGTATCCGCTGTGCGGAAGGAACTAGTTGCAGCATGTGATGCAACTATGCACAGGACCAGAAACTGTAACAATCGAAAGCCGGTATACTGGTGGAACGACGAAATTGTCAAGCTGAGGAAGCTTTGTCACTCAGCTAGACGCCGCCTACAGCGTAACTAGGGAAGTGATAACCCTTAAAGAAGTCATAACTCTAAGCCCCAGTTTATTCGTTAACATGTACAGTGCGTGTATATTAGAAGAGGTATTCTCCGATCCATGGAAGATACAGAGTTTGGTTCCACTGCCAAAACCAAAAAAGCCACCAGAAGAACCCTCATCTTATCGACCTCTTTGCATGCTCGACACAATTGAGAAAGTGTACGAAAGCATTGTAGCAGAGAGACAATACGGATTTATTAAAAAGAGATCCACTATTGACGCACTAGGGGAAGTAGCTGATCCTGCAAAATATGCAATAAGTGGAAAAAGATGGAAAGGTGGTTGAAAAAAATACTGCGCGCTAATAAATCTGGAAGTGAGGAATGCGTTCTAGTCCGGAAACTGGGCAAATATAATAAAAACTCTACACAATATACAAGCTCCTCATTTTCTGATAAATATTGTAATGAGCTTCTTTCAAAATAGGAGATTGCTATTCGAGACGGACGAGAGCAGTCAGAGCTACGCTATCACCAGTGGAGTACCCTAAAGCTCGGTTTTATGCCCGCTGCTATGGAACCTGATGTACGACGGGGTGTTAAGAATACCGCTTCCAAAAAATATGAAATCAATCGCTTATGCGATGACCTAGCTACCACTAGCTGTAGCTAAACATCTGGATGACCTCCGGATCAAATGCAATGACAGCATAAATGGTCTACGCCGATGGTTTGCTACCATGAGTCTAGAGCTTGAGAAGAAAATATCGAAATCGCTGACCATAGGAGAATGTGAGATTACTTCACAGCAGCAATTGAAGTATCTTGGGGTAATAGTGAACTCAAGACTCAGCAATACGAGTGATAAGTGCTTTCTGAACTATTTCAAATGACCCTGGTGAAGTATTAGACAGTATGGCGCCGATTGACATCCAGGGACACGAATTCGCGCGAACATATAACTTATCGGCGATGCCTACCACAGCGAAAAGAGAATAAAAAGCATTGCAATGTGGCAGTAACGGTGGATTTTCATCCTACCCAAATACTCAGTGGTCATGGTTGCTWCAGAAGCTACCTTTTCAGATATAGTCATGACTTAAGTCCAAACTGTCYGACGTGTACAGAGTATATAGAGGACTCTGAACACGTGTTCTTTTATTTCCCTCTGTTTTCAACTATAAGGGAAAAGCTGAAAACCACCTTTGGAGGTAGTATCACGGTGGAAAATTTGACAGTACTTATGTGCGAGCCCTCTGTAAAGTGGAAAGCTGTCAGCGAAGTGGCAAATCAAATTATGACAAAATTGAGAGAATTAAAACAGAGTAGGCGTCAGTCAGTCCGTGCAATAGAGRAGACTTAAACTTCTACTCTCCCATGGAGTAATACTTTGTCCAGTGGTCCCGTGGGAGAGACATGAAGTGGGAGTAGCTTAGGATTAGCAGATTAAAGTCCTGTACTCCGGCTTTCGATGCTTCCTCCGACTATAAAAAAAAAAAGAAAAATAAAAACATATTTAGTTATTTAACATATTTTAAAAAATTGTATATAAAGGTTTTAAATTTGGAAATAATTTCAAAATGAAATATTTCTCAGCTTAGAAACGATCTATATTTTTCTCCCACCAGTGTTTCGAATCTAATTTAAGTTTAAAGTTTGGTCCTACAAATCAAAAAATATAGGCAATTTCAAGGATTTGGTTCTAACCAGCAAAGAGTGCAGTGATGTAAAAGCCCTATTATATAAGTATGTAAGCCATGGGTCAGCCTCCGTAAAATCGAAACACGCTATTTGTATTACAAAGTCGAACTCGATTACTTTATTGAATAATTCCTTTTTTATATAAAACTAGCAAACACACCAGATGGCTTCGTTTTATGTAGCATTTCGTTTGGTGATTAAAAGATGAAGAAAATTTTTGTTTTGTTTTATATGTGAAAAGGAAAAAGTATATTTCATTTCACAACAATAATGAATTGGAGGATGGAGTCATGTGTAGAAGTTCACGCAAGTGAGGAAAGTTCTCTGATCGCCATTCACTTGGGAGTGGCCAGAAACGATTCTTTTACATATGACTCAAGCAGCTCACGACTTCCGGTCTTTGACCAAGTATCCTCTGGCTAGCCTAAGAACATCCGTTTGAAGGCGAGCTAAAGTGAGAAGGCGAAATATCCCCACGTCGCCACGTAAAAAAACACCCCGAATGAAAAGTTCACAACAGCCTCGGATGAGAGACCCCCCTTTTGATGACGACCATGGCAAACGAATTAAGGACTATGATTTGAGGGCATGCACCTGGAATGTCCGGTCCCTTAATTGTTAAGGTGCCGCTGCCCAGCTGGTTGATGTCCTCGTAAAAATAAAGGCTGACATCACCGCCGTCCAAGAAATGCGATGGACGGGAYAAGGACAGAGACGAGTAGGTCCTTGTGGCATTTACTACAGTGGCCATATAAAGGAGCGCAAGTTTGATGTGGGATTCGTGGTGGGAGAGAGACTCCGTCGCCGAGTACTATCATTCCCCCCGGTGAATGAACGTCTAGAAACAATCCGCTTCAAAGCGAGGTTCTTCAACATATCGCTGATTTGCGCCCACGCCCCGACGGAAGAGAAGGACGATCTGACCAAAGATGCCTTTTATGAGTGCTTGGAACGCACTTATGAGAGCTGCCCCCGCCACGATGTCAAAATCGTGCTTGCCGACTTTAACACCAGGGTGGGCAAAGAAGGTATCTTTGGCACTACGGACGGTAAATTCAGCCTTCACGAGGAAACATCCCCAAATGTGTTGAGGCTGATCGACTTCAACGGGGCCCGAAATATGGTTATCTGTAGTACTAGGTTCCAACATAAGAAAATACATCAAGCTACCTGGCTGTCCCCGGATCGAAAAACCACCAACCAGATCGATCATGTTGTGATAGACGGAAGACATGTCTCCAGTGTTTTAGATGTGCGTGCGCYCCGAGGTCCTAACATCGCCTCGGACCACTATCTTGTTGCAGCTAAGATCTGCACCCGCCTCTGTGCACCAAAAAACGTACGCCACTAAACATAAGGAAGGTTCGACGTCGAGAAGCTGCAATCACAACAGACAGCCGAACGATTTTCTACTCGGCTTGCACTCCTGCTCTCTGAGAACACTCGTCAACAACTCGGTATARGGGAGCTGTGGGACGGCATATCAAACTCCTTACGTACAGCTGCAACTGAAACCATTGGTTTTCGAAAATTGCAAAAGAACAGCTGGTACGACGAGGAGTGCCGTGTCGCAGCTGAGAGAAAACAGGCTACCTACCTCGCAACGTTACGATCGACCACAACACGTGCGGGATGGGATAGATACCGAGAGTTGAAGAGGGAAGCGAGACGCATTTACAGACGGAAAAAGAAAGAGGCCAAATGCGTGAGTACGAAAAGTTTGATAAGCTGGCCGACCTGGAGGTAATGCTCGAAAATTCTACGAAAAAATGAGGCGGCTTACAGAAGGTTTCAAGACCGGAGCATACTCTTGTAGAACCCCCAAAGGTGATTTAGTCACCGAWGCCTAGAGCATACTTAAATTATGGAGGGAACACTTCTCCAGGATGCTGAATGGTAGCGAACGCACAACCCTAGGAGAAGGCGAACCCGATTCCCCAATCGATGACGATGGAGCAGACGTTCCACTGCCCGACCAGGAAGAAGTTCGAATAGCAATTACCCGCTTGAAGAACAACAAAGCAGGGGGCCGATGGATTGCCGGCCGAGCTATTCAAACACGGCGGCGAAGAACTGATAAGGAGCATGCATCAGCTTCTTTGTAAAATATGGTCGGACGA
>NW_017537622.1:36818-48264 GCF_001853355.1 Bactrocera latifrons | reverse complement strand
ATAAAATTAAATGGTGTGAATACTTCATTTAAGTACTTAGCAAACGCCTCTGCTTTATCCTCATCTGACCGATACCATGAATTGCTGGAGTCTTTTATTGGAACCTTTCTGAYTTTTGGGCGTTTGAGAAACTTTGTGGCATTCCACAGACATTCAGAGTGAGTTGCGTTAGGGCTAAAGTTGGTTAAAAAAGTTTCAAGGGAGTCGTTTTTTAACTGTTTAAGCCTTGTTTTTAAATATTTAGTAGCTCTGTTTAAAATTAATTTGTCACTTGGATTCTGGGTCCTTTGCCATACTTCCCTCAACGATCTTTTTCCTTTGTTAGGGTTTTGATTTCCGCAGGGATAAAGGTACTGTTTACTACAAAATTGTCTTGTGGAGTTGAGATAAAACCTGCTTCTACAATGACGTTGTYAAATTTTTCAACAAAGCCGTCTAATTGGTCAGTGGTTCTTAAGTTAACACTAATATCAATATTATTGTCTAACCAGTAAGAAAATGATGGAATATTAGTACGTGAAGTCACAATTTTTGTTTTACTTTGAAGAATTATGGGTGATGATTGGAGTACCGCAATTAAGGGTGAGTGATCAGAGCTTAGTTCAAAATTTTCTTCAGTTTTTGGCAAATTACTAGAGAGGCCTGAGTACACAACAAAATCTAATAGATCCGGAACTTTAGTGGGATCCAATRGCCAGTAAGTAGGCATACCGGTCGAGAGAACTGATAAATTYCTATTCATAATGCATTTAAATAGTTCGTTACCTTTCGGATTATTTAAGCGAGAGCCCCACCAAGGGTGCTTGGTTAAAAGATGAAGAAATTTTTTTTTTTTATATTTGAAAAGGAAAAATTATATTTCATTTCACAACGGTAATGAATGCATTTCGATTAAGTGTTATTTAGTTGAACTTGTCTAAGTAAATGTAATTGAATCCAAAGTAAATACTGAATCGAAGAGTTATACGTGTCCGCAAACTATCCGTTTCATTGAAGTGTTCTTTGATAAACCACAATGGTTTTCTAAATTTATCTCGCAAACACTAAGCGATTGGCCTTATGACTTGTTAATTGTCATTTCGAAYGCAAGGCGAACTGGAAATTGCAATAGTTTGAAGTCAAATGGAAGATAAGTCGGAATCAATGGTATACGAGGAATACACACATTTGCACCTGCGAACTATCCGTTAATAATGGTTGCTTCAATAAATTCGTCATAAGTCTTTTTACCGAAAGCCGAGTACCGTTGCAAAGTCGCGATGGATTCAAATTACGCAATATCATAATAACTGTACCAACTGTGAGTTGCATGTTATGTGGTGGAAATCCTGGTAACTCCAGAGCGTTCAAAAACACCTTGGGATAATTTACTACATCATCGATATTTGTTATGGAATCGACGGATTTATATGTCAACAAGTCGCCAGCAATTTTCGATTGAATGGTGAAATTCAGTTGCTCGTTGACTTAACYAAGCATAATTCTGATAATTCTCACTAATGTTTGGGAAAACATTTTCAATAAGAGCTAATTGAGAGTCTACAAATCGGCAAAAGTCGCTGCTAAGGGTAATAAATCCAGATGTCGCATTAACTGGAACCACTTCCAACAGATAACAATTGTTTGGAAAACTGTGCATCACTTTGATCATTTTGAAGTTGAACTCTCATATTAGTGGTTAGCGATAACGTTTTTACGTTATTCCATAAAGGTGATGCCTTCAGGCGAGCATTCAATTCATCTGCAGACGTTCCACGGGGAATTACTAGCAACGTCTGCCTGAAATCGCCTGCCAACAATATCATCAAGCCACCAAAGATGCTGTTATTTCGCCCAAGATCCTTCGGTGTAAAGTTAAGTGCTTCAAGTGATTTCTTATGTGCCATTGCGCACTCATCCCAAACAATGACCTTGCATTGCATCAACAATTTTCCCATTGCACTGTAACGGGAAATATTCCATGTTGGAGTATCAATTGTGTTTAAATTGAGTGGCAACTTAAGCGGAGAATGTGCAGTACGACCGCCATCTAGAAAGCCGCAATTCCAGATGATGCTAACGCCAAAGCTAAGTCACATCTTGATCTAATAGTGGCCAAAATCAATGAAATGGCAAATGTTTTCCATGTTCCTCCAGGTGCGTCCAGGTAATATTGTCCACCGCTTGCAATAATGTCTCGTATACTTGTTTTTCCTGTTCATTCAGCAACGACACATTATTTCGAACGAACTCCTTCAATGTATCAACATTGTATTGCAGCTCTCGATTTAATTCTTGGTTGAATGCATCGTGCATCGATCGATTTGGCGCAATCATTTCTAATTCAATCAGTAGCTTGTTTGCTATAGTCAAGCATTGACCCTCAATCAGCATCAATCCATCATTGTAGATTTCATCGGTTATTTGGATGTCAGGATTATTCATTTGAATGAGCAAGGAATGTGAGTTATTTTCACATATGTCGTCTTTGTATTTGTTCCATAACTGAATTGGTCATGAAGGAAAACATGTGGTGATGATAAATGCGAACAGCGTTTGTATTTGGTAGGCATTTGMTGAAACAACAGCAAGTGTTAAATCCTAACGAGAATCGTTCTCCAGCAAACCCAATAGTTGACATGCTTCTCGATATRTTTGGCGTTGGTGGCCATTCACAGTTTTCAAATGCGCAAATGATTTTGGAGAACGTGCGTTTACCAACAGCAGTCGCAAATAAAAACATTCATAATTTCTAGGATGAACAGTATACATGCGATCTAGTGCATCAGTGGAAAACACCTGTGGCCAATCTGGAACTGGGGTTCTTTGTTTGCGACATTGGAATTTCTTTGTTGATTGATTCCAAGTGTAATACTGGGCATTTCAACGTACATCAGCGCCGCTGCGAATGGATATGCATCACACATTGCAAAGAAGCTAGTCAATGTTGTCGATGGTGGTTTCACAGATTGTTGAGCAGCATTAGCCTCAGTGAAGTAAACTCGTTGACCATTTTCCAAATGCTAAATGTACAACTGTGGGATATCTTTCATGAATTCGATCATATTGGAATGCCAAGCAATTGCATGATGCCAACGATCTTCGTGTACTCCCGCGTTGTCTTAATCGGGCATTTTCTCTTATTATATTTTGTCTTTCTTCGCTTAAGTTATCAACTTAAAGGCAAATGCCTGCTGTTGCAATTAAATACTAATTTGCACAATACACGTGATTGATTTGATGATTTCCAATTGAAATATTAGGAAACGAATAACTTCGCAGAGAACACAATACCGGTTTGACACATGAAATTAACTGAGCAGAGAACAATGAGTAGCTGTCAAACAATTTATCACGCACCACTATACATGTAGGGAGTTCACAAGTCGTACTATTTGTCGTATTTGGTCTATTGCCTATTAAATTATGATAGTTGTAAAACGAATCTTGCGAGCGCCCTGTACTATTTAATGCACTATTGCATGCGTTATTTCTGCAATTAATCAGCTGATTCAAACAAAAATTCATAAAAATTAAAATGCCTAGAAGAAGTGAAAAGAGCAAATTAATAGCTGCAATTTGCGAAAAATATGTACAAGACATACTCATGTTGGAATTAAGTAAGTTGTCCATTATTTCCTCCAAAAATTTTTTGCAAATGTAGTTCTTTTAGGTGATGACGATGAGCAGGAAGAAGTGGATGAACAATTTAGAGTGAATATGTTTATATTATTGAACAATCGCCGAAGTGCTCACTTAGGAGTTCCTAAGTCGAACCATTGGGAGCGGAATGTATTAAAGCATTTTGACGAAAACAGATTTTGCCAAATGATGCGCTTAAACCAAACAGAATTTGCTTACCTTCTAAACTTAATAAAAGATGATCATGATGTTTTTCGAAATGATTATAACGCAGCACAACTTTCGATCGATACACAACTTAAGATCGTCCTTTTTCGATTAGGATCATCAGGTGAAGGACTTTCGGTTCGTAAAGTGACATCCTTGTTTGGTATAGGAGATGGCGGTATTATTCAGATCGTAAACAGGCGAGTTTTTAAAGCTATTATGAACTTGATTATGAACTTCTGCTTATTGCAGAAACAGAATAGGAAATGCCTGGGTGTGTTGGATACATTGATGGGTCTGAAATTAAGTTGGCCGAAGCACCTGTGAGGATTCAATATTCTGTAAAAATTCAAGTTATTTGTGATCATCGGCTACGCATAAGACAACTTACACTTGGTTACCCGGGAAGTGTTCATGATGCGAAAGTGTTCTCTTGATGTTTGCTCTCAAAACATCCCAATAGATTTTTGTCAACYTCGCAATGGATAGCTGGAGATAGTACATATCCATTAAAGCCATTTTTAGTAACCCCGTTTCGCCAAAATAGTATAGAGAAGAAAGAGAAAATTTCAATAAATACTTTTCCAAATACCGCGTACGTATTGGAAATTATTTTGGGGCCTTGAAAGAAAAATTTTCAAGTCTAAAAGGACTCAAGTTCAGATTGCACACTATCCAAAACAAGAGAGAGCGTAATGAGTGGATAATGGTCTGTTGTGTTTTGCACAACATTTTAATAAATTTCAACAACGAAGATCATGAAAGCAGCGTGGAACCCAGTGTAAATCTATTACCATCAACAAACCTTAGACATAGTCCACTGAACTTTATTCAAAACCAACCTATTGTTTAACGTTTTTACTTATAAAAATATTCATTGAAATAAAAAAATTAACTTTACCTACTAGTATTACCCTCTACTTTACCTGTACTGAATTTGGTATGACGCTATGCTTTCAAATGTTACAAAAAATAAATGATTAATTTCACTAAATCTGACAAATTTTATTTCATTTAAATTGTTTGGTTAGATATATATATATATATAGATATACACATACGTACATTTGTCGGATTGTTTGTTTTCTCTTGTTTTTTAGCTTTTATAGAAAAGTAAACAAATATTTATTTTATAAATTACAGCATTTATATATTTTATAAAATCGTATATATGTAAGTGTTCGTCATATCTAAAACACCAAAATTCAATGTAATACTGTTTGGAACTTACGTTTACTAATTTATTTTCAATAATTTTTGATAAAAGTATAGCTCATTCYATAATATAAATTACACAATTAAATATTTGTGAATTTCGAAAAAAGCTTGAAACTTTCATTTGTATGGTTTATATTATAGAATGAGCTATACTTTTATAAAAAATTATTACATTAAATTTTGTTGTTTTTGATATGACGAACACCTTATATAATTAAAATGTTTACATATTTAAACTCCGGACTATCCCAGCGTTATTACAGAGCTTTCGGCTGTTTCTTAAAACTATTTTTTGGCACTTTAGGCGTAACATAAATAAAAATATAAGTTAACGAAATTCATTTTTTAATTTAAACAAAATCTAATTCAATATATTAAATTAAATTAAACTCTATTACAGTGGCGAGCACAAATTAGTATATGTATAATGATTTATCTTACAATATTCGCAATGCTTTTCATGATGAATTTTTTCATAAATTTTTTCTAAATTTCAAACATTTTACAACATTTATAAAAACCCAACAAACTCCCGTATGAACTTTTAAGAAATTTTCGAGTAAGGTACAAACTTTATTTTAGATTATTACGCCAAGTTTCAAGTGCCTTAAAATTTCCGTTGATTTTAGATAATTTTTTGCTGACGGATTTGTAACTTACTCGAAAATTGCTTAAAAGTTCATATGGGAGTTTGTTGGATTTTTATAAATGTTGTAAAATGTTTGAAATTTTGATTTATATGCTTTTTGAACTAATTCGTTTAAAAAATTTATGGAAAAATTTATCATGAAAAGATATAAGAAAAATCACTATACATATACTCATTTGTGCTCGCCACTATATTACATTAAATCATTTAAGTTACGTTAAAATAATTATTTATATTTTAGCTTAAGCTCTTCCATAGCTAATCGCTCTTTTATTTCGAGCTCAAGAACTTTCAACTTTTCTTCGCTTTTAAAATTCCTTTCTTTCAAATCAAAATTCTTTTCTTTTAACACCAATTCTCTTTCCCTTATAACTAACTCCCTAATGAGTCCGGCTTGGAGTTTCATTATTTCCGAAACCCCCGTTCTGCTGTATATGCCCTTACGGCTCGTACTTGGCGTACAACTAATTTCGGCAGAGCTTTTGTTACCATCACACAATCTGGGCCTTGGGAGTTCTCCGGTTCTTCAATCGGTACTGCTATCTGAATTTCTCCCAAAAATGAGCTCGTAAAAAAAGTGCACGTTTTTAGTAGAGTACCTTAAATGAAATATAGGTTATTCAAATAAATTGGCAACTGAAACATTTAAAATACACACTTTTAATAGTTTCACCACTCATGCTACCTGCTCCCGGCGAGCCTTCCCATGTCTTCGCTTTTTTGTAGCTCACTCTCATGTTCCGCACTTTAGAACGCACAAGCTTACACTCCATGGTTAGATTATTTGCAGGCAGAATTGCTTATAGTAAGCTTGAGCGGACGGCTTCTGTTAAATATATGTTTCCAAATTATTAAATTTAATATTTCAAGAAATAAAAACAAACCTCAAGTTGCCGATTTTCCAACAGAAACTCAATTAGAAACTTCTCTTCTGCTGCCGCCTAACTACGGGTTGGGTTGCAACGGATACGCTTGGCTTTGACCTAAAATTAAAAAAGGTCCTTAAGTAATACATGTTTACATATATTTCTTCTAATTCAAGAATACTTACGTCATTATCTCGCGGTGATTCCATTTTTGTTTTTAATTATTTTAACTATTAGAAATATGTTGTTGTTGTAATTTTTGGAAAGTAAGATATACAAACCTAACGATAGTGTTACTGCAACAAGAATTGCTACGAAGCTTGTGCTAATTCAAATAATATTTTTTGATGTTATTCGGCCTAGTTCATTTACATTATTTAAACGTAGTTTAGTTTATTTAAATAGTTTAAGTATAATTTAATTTCATTTTCTGTTAAGTTATTAAGTGTTGCGGGTAARATCTGATAGGAGCTAGTTTGCCGGTATAACTAATGTTACTCAGGGTTATAGTTTTGTTAAAGATGTTTATAAGAAAAGAGCCATTTAGTTTAAAATAAATATTATTATAAATAACATTTACAATAAAATTTAATTCCTCCTCTAATTAATTCAATTATAACTTAGTTTAGATATTGGTAGTGGAAAAGCGAATCCGGAAGGTATGCAAACTATTTTACAACAGCCGTTATGACCTTTTCATTTGATGAGGAACAATTCGAACTTTAATTAATGGATTTTAGCCATTGTCAAATACTCTTGTGACGCGGTGCATTGTCCTGATGAAAAAGGGTTTTTTCTTCTGCAAACCGGATATTTTTTCACGAATTTCTTCTTCAACTGGTCTAAAATTTTGCACCAATATTCAGAATTAAAACCAAAATTTCTCGCATTCCAAAAAACGGATGACGTAACCTTCTTTTCCGATTTCCGGACACGAACTAGTTTCAACAACCCTTTAGACTCTTGTTTTGATTCATGTTCATGGTGCTAGACCTCAGTCTTATAGCAGAGCCAGTGAAAAACGCAACTAGTTTCCTTCCTTTTCCTTCCTCATCGGCAAAATGTGTGAGCAGTGAAAAACGTGGCAAAAACGCAGAATCYAGCCATCTTTGTTGTTTCCATTGCTCAATAGGCATATATAGGTTTGTACACATCCATGTTTTCAATTACAATTTTTTATAATATAAAATATCAAAACTGAAAACAAACTATTAAAAATAGTTTATATATTTATAAATAATAGAATTCGACTCTGATTTTGAGTTATTTTAAGAAAATTTCAAACATATTGAATTATAAAAGTTGATAAATACAACAGTATATACAATTGACACGTTTCCACGGCAAAAACCAAAATGCTGTAGATTGTCACGTCATACTACGTCAAAGAGAGAAGAGAGTAGCGTTTTTCACTGTGCACTTACATTGCGAGCCCATAAGATAGTCGTATCAGCTGACACGACCCACKATTCTACGTTTTTCACTGTTCCTGTTATTATCCACAGTGATGAATCGACGCACTTTTTAAAACGCTCAAAAATAGCTGAGAAAGTCGTATTCGAATGTGTTTGCTTTTCATTGTTAGCGAGTGCGGCACCATTGTGCACAAAGCTTTCTAAAACCGAAAATTTCACTTAAAATAGGGCTCACACTGGCTARTGAGATGTGTAGAGCCTCCACTATGATTTCTTGTGTTGATGCGCTTTTAAGAGGTCCTTCATGTGGATCGTCTCAAGGTACAACCACGTTTAAATTCAGCATCCTGTCTTTCTACTGTTCTAATTGTTGGTGAAAAATCATTATACACTTTTAACAATCGTTAGTGCATTTCTTTTAGTGCTACACCTTCCAAAAATAACAATTTTATCACTGCATGATATTAAATATTTTCATTTGTAAAACTGTGACATGGCGACACTAAATGGCTTGTAAACCAGAAATGAATTGACAGATTGAAATAAACTACACATACGTTCATACGAAGAGTGTATCAACAAAACAAAAAAAAAAAAAACAAAAAATTGGGCTAGTAGCAACGCCCTCTTTTATCGAACGACAAAACTTATTGAACAAAAAATTGTATTTTAAAAAAATTTCTGGAATTTATTTTCTTTACCATTACGGCGGCCTCTTTTGTGTTCTTGACCTATTATTTTAAATTTAACATCACMTTGCAAGAAATTTTCTTCATATCTTCTGCTTCTTAATTGGCGTAGACACCGCTTACGCGATTATAGCCGAGTCAACAACAGCGCGCCAGTCGTKTCTTCTTTTCGCTACGTGGCGCCAATTAGATTTCCCAAGCGTAGCCAGGTCCTTTTCTACCTGATCCTTGCAACGGAGTGGAGGTTTTCCTCTTCCTCTGCTTCCCCGGCATGTACAGCGTCGAATACTTTTAGAGCTGTAGTGTTTTCRTCCATTCGGCCAACATGTCCTAGCCAACGTAGCCGCTGTCTTTTATTTCGCTGAACTATGTCAATGTCGTSRTATATCTCACACAGCTCATCATTCCATCGAATGCGATATTCGCCGTGGCCAACACGCAAAGGACCATAAATTTTTCTCAAAACTTTTCTCTCGAAAACTCGCAAAGTCGACTCATCAGTTGTTGGTATCGTCCAAGCCTCTGCACTATATAGCAGGATGGGTATTATGAGTGACTTATAGAGTTTGGTTTTTGTTTGTCGAGAGAGGCCTTTGCTTCTCAATTGCCTACTCAGTCCGAAGTAGCACCTTTTGGCAAGAGTTATCCTGCGTTGGATTTCCAGGCTGACATTGATGGTGATGTTTACGCTGGTTCCAAGATAGACGAAATTATCTACGACTTCAAAGTTATGACTGCCAACAGTGACGTGAGAGCCAAGTCGCGAGTGGGACGACTGTTTGTTTGATGACAGGAGATATTTCGTCAGTTTACACAGTAAGTATCAGTTTTGCGGAGATACCAAATTCAGACATCGCGGCATATAGGCAGCTCCTTTTCGTGCTGTCGAAAGCAGCTTTGAAATCAACAAAGGGGTGGTGTGTGTCGATTCTCCTTTCACGGGTCTTTTCCAAGATTTGGCGCATGGTGAATATCTGGTATGTTGTTGATTTGCCAGATCTAAAGCCACACTGATAAGGTCCAATCAGTTTGTTGACGGCGGGCTTTAATCTTTCACACAATACGCTCGATAGAACCTTAATGCGATGTTGAGGAGGCTTATCCCACGGTAATTGGCGCAACTTGTGGGGTCTCCGTTTTTAAGAATTGGGCATAGCACACTTAAATTCCAAGCGTTGGGCATACTTTCGTCCGACCATATTTTACAAAGAAGCTGATGCATCTCCTTATCAGTTCTTCGCCGCCGTGTTTGAATAGCTCGGCCGGTATACTTACTGTAATAATGAAATGTATTTCTTTTGTATATTAATTCAATTGATTATTTTTGGGTTTACAATGCTTTTCAATAACGCATCAGTGACCATATTTGCTTTTCCTGGTTTATAAATGAGTTTATAATAGTATTCTTCTATCCTTGCTTCCACCGTTTTAATATAGCATTGTTATTACTGTTACTTATTGCAAACGTCTGTGGCTGATAATCAGTAAGGATTTTTATTTCTTTAGCTTCTTACAGGTAAGTCCGTAATTTGTTGAGGGACCATACTATGGCGAGCATTTCTTTTCTATTGTGAAGTAATTCTCCTCGGTTTTATTGAGTGATCTAGATACACATGTATGTTATGGGTCTGTCTTGATCGATTATCCCTTGTSAAAGGACTGTTCCAATTGCAGTATTGGAAGCATATGTCGTCAGAATAAATGGTTTATTGAAGTCTGGGAATAACAGAAATCATTAAGTGATTTTACGCCTTCCTCTGTTAGTGAAATCTGTATCCGTTTGGATTGACTTGCTTTCACTTGAATATCTATTTAAATTGATAAGTGGCTTGACAATTTTTGCAAAGTATTATATTTTATAAATCTCCTTTAATATGATGCTATAAGAAGGAAACCTTTTATTTCCATAAGGTTGGCAGATGCAGGAATTTTTTTAATAGCGAATATTTTTTCAGGATCTTGCAAAATACCTTCTTCTGTAGCGATATGCCATTAAAAACTTCCTTTCTGTTCTAGAAAATTTACATTTTTCCAGATTGGCTTTTAAATTTGTACTTTGTTAATGTTCTTCTTTAGTTTTCCCTATTATTATAATGTCGTCGATATGAACGTATAAGGATTTTCCTATAAGCGCTTTGAGAACATCATTGATCATTATCTGAAAAATGGAAGGGACATTWTTAAGCCGGAATGACAACTTAGTAAATTCGTCTTAGGAAAAGCTGTCTTTTTTATATCCTTTTCTTGTGTCCTGATTTGGTGCAATCCGGATGTAATTTCGCGTGTAGTAAAATATAATACTTACATTCGCCTAAGCTAGCGAGAGTGTTATTTATTTCAGGTACTGGATAGAAATCAGGTATTGTTATTGCATTTAGTCGGCCTTTAAATCTACAACAACTCTATACTTTCTTTYTCCTGATGAACCTGGCGAGAGTGTTGTTTATTTCAGGTACTCAGTCATCGACTGATACCCAAAGTGAACGGTTATGTTTTGTGCTATTGCTGTTTTTTTTTTCTATTCTCTCACACCATTTTCGTAAGTGCATTCTAACGTCAAGAACTTTCATTTAAAGCACGTGTAAAAGAGTGTATATAATATAGTACAGTGAACAACAAGAAACATGCCTCCAGGGGGTCACTCCCTTGGTGATAACAGGTTCTCCCTGTTATCAACAAGTTCCAAATCAAAAAGAAAAAAATTCAAGCATTTCCAAATAACGATTTCCCAAGCCTTACCCCAACAACAAAAGATAACCCAAGATATTTAGTGCCAAGTGC
>NW_017537622.1:22696-33673 GCF_001853355.1 Bactrocera latifrons | reverse complement strand
TTCAATGAAATAAGTACAATTATAAGGTCTAGTGGAGCTGTCAAACACTGCATCTATGCCGATGATGTTTTAATATTCTCTCAAACTCAAGATCTAAACCAAGTTAAGCACATATTTTTAAATATATTGAACAGTGCCGGTTTTAACACTACCAGCGCCCTGTGCGAGATTTCTACTTCGCCCTCCAACTGCAATTCAAACCCATTCGAAAAAAGTCAAAACATTTAATGAAAAACCAACCGCGCCCTACCCTAACACCGCTACTGATATTGAATAAAATAAGTAGTTGGTCAAAAATTTCAGGCGCTAATATATCGCCTAGCAAATGTAAAATTTTCACATATGTCGGAAACAAAATTGCTCCTTTCCTAATATATCCTTTTCTAACGTTGATCTCCCACATACTAATAAATTAAGAATCTTAGGACTTATTTATATTCGACAACAAATTAACTTTCAAAGAGCATTGTAAATATGATAGAGTAAGTCTTTTTTCTAGATTGAATATAATTAAATTCTTATCATCTAAATACTGCTTAGTACATACAAAYACTCTTGTCAATATAACAAAAGCTTTAATATTATCTAAAATTGACTTCGGACTTTGTATTTACCAACCACGCAGCAGTCAGAAGAAGCATTCACGCCTTCCAAACGTCACCAATTAAGGAAATTCTATCAGAAGCTGGATTACCACATATAAACTACCGGACCATGCGTAACACCATAATGCTTATACCGAGGCTACTTCACTGCAGAAATGAATTAATTTTTTCGCAAATCAATTGTTCTATACGAAATCTTAACACTAGTCGTAAGCCGTCTACTATTATGAGTTGCTTAAGACTAATTCAACAGCTGAACATCGTAACCACCCCATCACTTCTTAAAACTTCAGAGTATCCTCCAAGTGCGCTTCCAAATTCATCACTCATCAACACCTTACTTAAGTACCCAAAATATTCTACCAGAGGTAATGAGTACAAATAAAGGTTTAATGCGGTATTAGAGTCCTTAAATGATRATTGGAACTTGCATTATACGGACGGATCCAAGTCAGACACCAGCACAACGTTTGCTGTGACAAACCAGTTAGGTGTTACTGTTATGGTCGGTTCCATGCCATCCTACTGCTCGGTATTTACTGCCGAAGCAGCCGCAATATTTGAGGCAGTACAATTTGCTTCCCGAATGGGAAATAAATGCATTATATGTACCGACAGTAGATCTGCAATTGAAGCTATATTTAATACTTTAATATCCAATATTCGTAGTATGCTATTGCAAAGCAATAACTGTATAAAAATAATGTGGGTGCCTAGCCATATCGGAATTAATGGCAACGAAATTGCTGATAAAAAAGCTAAAGAAGCTTCTAAACAACCATTAACTATTTCACCGATAAAGAGATTCGTAGTATGCTATTGCAAAGCAATAACTGTATAAAAACAATGTGGGTGCCTAACCATATCGGAATTTATGGCAACGAAATTGCTGATAAAAAAGCTAAAGAAGCTTCCAAACAACCACTAACTATTTCACCGATAAAGATAAACGCAGACTTGTTGGAACGCAGACTTATGGCAACAAAATTGCTGATAAAAAAGCTAAAGAAGCTTCCAAACAACCACTAACTATTTCACCGATAAAGATAAACGCAGACTTGTTGGAACATACGTAAATGAAATCCAAGTAAGAGAATGGAGTAATCACGATCACCACTAAAAAAATCTAATCCTGCGGRAACAAAGCCTTTATACCCAGGAAAAGCGACTTGTAAAAATATATGGACATTTATAAGACTTCGAATAGGACACACAACTGCTACACATGCTCACATCTTAAATGKCGTAAATAAACCAAATTGCGTGTTCTGCGGATTAAATGATCTCACAGTTATACACCTCCTCGATACCTGCCCGGCACTTCAACGAATCAGAGCGAATGTTTTTTCTAACAAAAAATCTTCTTTATATCTTGAACGGACTGATGACATTAAATAGAAATCATATCTAAATATATTTCGCTTTGCAAATTAAATATTTAGTTTAGTTATATACATACACCCATTTAATTTTGCTTTGAAATTTATCTTTTTTATTGTATCTAAATTTACGTTATTCAAATCGATCTCAAATGTGAATATAAGAGATTAAGATTTTATAACATAAGCTGAAGACCATAGCAGCCAGTGCTTTATATCTATAAGTGGAACGATTATTTATAATTATTTCTCCTTTAAAGAAATAAAAAATAATATTTCAGGTACGGGCTAGGAATCAGGTATTGTTATTGCATTTAGTCGACCTTTAAATCTACAACAACTCTGTACTTTCTTTCTCCTGATCAACCTGGTTTTTATGGAACAATCCACAATGGCTTCCTGAATTTTTTCCATTTCTGAGGTTTACTGTGATTTACAATTGCACATTTCACCGAATATATTTATTGCTATTAAAAATTTTTTAAGATATACACTTAAAATGAGCTTACAGGAGTATGAACATCTGCATTCTCTTCGTATTGTCCACTGGATCCATTTTGAAATGTTAGTCCTCTATTAGGGAGTTGGGAATGTAACTTTAGGCGTCGATTTGGTGGCTTTTTTGTTTTGGTTGCCCATTTTATAAGTATTTTTATGGAAATTATTGACAATACCCCGAAAAGAAATCTCTTCTTTTGGTTTAAGAGAAACGGCTTTATTTTTGTTCACTAAATTAGATATACAACCTCCCCGGTCGGATAACAGTGGAAGTAAAATATTAAATAGAATCACTTTCCTGGTCGGATACCAGCACAATTTATAAAAAAATGAAAATAACTAAATCAGTTAATCCTTGCAAAATTGTGGAATTAACTCCTTGGTCAGCTCCCACTGGAGATTAGGATGATGGTAAAAAAATCGAATAAAAACGGGAGAAACTAGGGCGCGCCGAAGATAGAAAAAGACGTCCGCTGATGTTGACTGATCGCAATTTATGCTCGAAAGAGGGCGCCCGCCTCCAGGACGAAGGTGTTTGCTCGTTGGGCGATGGTGGGTTGGTAACTGCGTGAATTGGTGTGGGTGTATTCTGCTGTTTCCAATGGATGTGTGGTGTGTGAGGATAGTGCTATCTTCAAGCGTTGTATATGTGCCAGTTTTGCTTGTGAGCGACGTGTGTGTGGTGTAAGTGGCGCATGAGGGCGGGAAGATTAACTCATTTAGATCCCGTCCGCCCTAGGCGAATGTTCAGCCTAGCAAGCGCTGAAGCTGCTCTAACGTTGCCACAAAAAATTCACATGAATGTCGAGTTTAAAGTRCATTTAAATTGCAGACGAAATTGTTCGGTTTTACAATAAAATATACAAAAGCAAATGTACTGATCGGTACTGTATTTCGCTGACGCCATAGACGGGACTCAGGGGGAGGTGCCGATCTTCGCCGTCGTCCCTCACGGCTGGTTTGTTGCGTTCTGCTTGTGTCGCGGCTGCGAGGGGCATGTAGCTGTCCGACCTCACGTTTCGGTGCGGTGGAACAGCGTTTGATGCTGCCTGCAACAGGCCCTTGAAGGGCCCACAGTGTTGCAATCGGTCGGCGGCGACAAAGGGGGTAACGGTGTGATTGGTGGTGCTCGTATGCTCCTACGACGGTGGTTGACGGTGTTGTTGGGGTGGTTGTTCGGGCGCCACTGTTGGAACAACTCCAGGACGGGGCGCACCAATGGTCGCTCGCATTGTTAGCGTTGGAGTTTGACTAGTTTCTGAATCCATATTTGTCTGTATGGAGAAACGGTCAAGTTTGGTTGCAACTAAATAGTATAAATTATGAAAATATAGCTGTTCGTAACCAACTTTATTTGGTTTGTCGAGGTCGTACTAATCTATATATTATTTATGATTTCTCATACTTGCGGTTATTTCGGTTTTGGTTATTAAACGTGAATAAATGTATAACCACTGTTTGTACCTTTTAATAATGCCGCACTAAATACCTTTTATCAACAAAAAATTCACATGAATGTCGAGTTTAAAGTGCATTTAATTTGCAGACGAAATTGTTCGGTTTTACAATAAAATATACAAAAGCAAATGTACTGGTGCACTGATCTAAAAACGGTGGTACGTAAGATCAACGGCGATCAAACGAAGTGACGTGCAGAATTGTAATCCAAACCAAGTATGGATGCTGTATCGAAGCACGTTGTAGCCGGTGGTGACGAACTTTTTTCAATCTTAATATGCACCGTGCGGGTTAGGTGTTGATAAACTAAAGTTGATGAACGGTATGTGACGAATTGTGTTCGCTATCCTTTTTCACAGCCTTTTCGTAGAGTGGGTTGAAGTAGAAGTGTGGTGAGTTGTGTTGGCGTTGTGCGGTGATGTATGAGTATGGTGTCATAAGATATGGTGTATTGAGCAGTATTTTATTAGTGTGTTCCAGTTTTTCTAGGTAGATATGATTATGTATTAGGATAAAATTTCCAATCTTTGGCGCCTTTTCGTGAGTTTTCCCGCGGTACCTTTAATGAGGGTCTTTTATATACACCGCCTTCCATCGGTGGCTGAAATCATGATGGAGAATTTTAATTCTTTCCCATCTATCTAGTAAGGAAAGCGACTCCACGCCTGGCTCAGGTATGGCCRAAACGGATGCTCCTTCAATAACGTGCCCTGGTGTAGGTGTAGGAGGGATYTTGAAAGTGTCGTTAGTGGCCGTGGCCTTTGTAAATTCTTCAAAATTAAATTTGTAGTTTCCAGCTACTTTTTAAAGTGGTATTTGAGGCTTTCTACAGCTGATTCCCATACTCCGCCCAAATGAGGAATGCTTGGAGGGCTGAACTGCCAAAAAAGACAAACAGCCACATGGCCTTTCATTAGTGTGGGAGCCTTTAGCATGAACACTTTTAAGTGAAAATTCCCAACAAAATCAAGACCTGGGCAAATCTTGAACGAAAAAAATTTATTTCTTTATTTTTGTCTTGAGTCTTGGAATATAAAACTGTTGACGGACTATTTGTTGCATGAGGCGATATTCTGCGTGTAGTAATAGTACATAGTTCAGATATAAAGTGGCAAGTTGCGATCTCTTTGGTATAACTATGGGATAACGTTCGTTATACTAGGCTTGAATTGTCAAGGTGATCATTTTGCGAAGTAGACCTTTCGTATCTATGAATGGATTTCGTACTAAGAGGAAGCTCTTTTTTATCAATCGGTAGTAGTGMAGTGGCTTGCACCCTCTTGTACCTAGATCAGCAGGATTGTCAGCACTGGCTACGTGTCGCCAAGTGGCGGATCCCTTTAGGTCAAGTATTTGAGACGTTCGATTAGAAATGTACGTCTTCCATGTATGTGGGAGTTTTTCTAATTAACCTAGTACAATTTCAGAATTGGATCACAGCTATAATTAGCATTTTGTCATGTTTATTTTATTGTATTGCTTTTATTACTTGTAATAATTCGTCTGCGTATGGAAGAGTGTGACTTCCAGACAGAATAGCGTCTACCTGCGTTTGAGGCTTTAACACTTCAGTCGTCAGAAGATTTTGTATTTTTTGACAATTCGTAGAGTATTCGAATATCTAGATGTGGAGCACAGATAATACGTGACAAACGTGACTGTTTTTAGCTTGTAGCCGCGTAGTGGACTATTGGGGGATTCTCGGAAAATAATTCGCTTAGTTTTTCTATTTCCCAAAATTTTCCCAGTTGTGAATGGAGTTATTCGTTTGAGATTTCCTCAACTTGAAGTGTCATTGTTGTGATTGGTTCCGTAACTAGTACACTTATGATCCAACCGAAAATAGTCTTTTGTGCCAAAATTGTGTTTGGACTTTCTCAATACCTTCGAGTATTATCTCTGGTATGAGATCGCTGCCCAATAGAAGGTAAATTTTAGCGGGAGTGTTGCAGTTGGGATCTGCTAACTTAAGGTGTGAAACCTTTTCCCAATGCTTKCTATTTATATGATAGATTGGAAGCATATTTGTTAGTTGSGGTAAGACTACAGCTTCTGCTTGTATTCTTATATCCGCTAGGAGGGAAAATAAATAATGGGGCAGATTTTATTACAGTTTTGTACTACTCGTCCGCCCATTTCCATTGGCGTGTTTTGTTGGTAGTTTTAGCATATTTTGTGCTCTAGACGTTATGAAAGATATCATAATGATCTTGATTTATTAGGGTCCTGGGATTAAACAGTTCTCTATGTTCGATGGAGACGACTGCTGTGGGTAGTAGTACTCTACTTTAATTTCGCTTTGTAGCGTTTGAACTTTTAATGCTTTTGAACAGCATGGTGCTTCTAGGCAATTTTGTGGATCTCTTCGGAATTTGTTGTTGCAACTAAACCCCTGGCTCTTTTGATATTTGCGCCACAAGCGGGCACCTTAAGGTGGATACTTGATCTTGTCCCTTGGCTTTATACATGTGGCATATCTTCTCGCGGAAGTGGAGTAGGTGTAATTGCCGTATCTAATTAAACGGTCGCTATAAATTTACTGTATATATTGTCTTTCCCCCATTTTTGTTTTGTGGCACCTTGCTTTGAGCGTGTAGCTTCAGCAGGTGTACATGTATTTTTTTCGTCCGAAAGCATTTCTGCGTTCATTTAGAAATTTTAATTTGTGAAATAATTTCTCTCAGTGTAAACTGATTGAATTTGAACAAATTCCTGATAGCACCGCAAAATCTTTTGTCAATAATAGAATTTATAACTCTTTCTTTGGGATAAAATCAAAAAGCGTGCTTCTTATTATATTTATTATTTATTCAGATATTAAAAATTCCAATATTCATTTTAATAATTTGTTTTGTGTTTGTATGTCTTATTGGGTATACACATAGACGAGTGAGTGTTCTTATAAGAGGTCAATTCTCTTTGTACATATGTACGCAATCCTGTTTGTTTTTGTTTACCAAAAAGCAAGGAGTGTTCCCGGAAATGGGCCAAATTGGACTTTATAAAACACTTAATTGTTGGCTTTATTGCTTATACGACGTTGTAAAATATGTCACAACACTTGACGTGCGAGTTACATTTTTTAACGTTATTATAAAATTAAGCAAACACCAACTCTTTATTCATTCAAACTTAAATCTCACTTAAGAATGAAGAAATGCTGACTTGTGACATTCTGTCTCTTTCAGTTTCTAATCCATGCCTCTGTGGCATTGTTGTCTTCAAATTATAATTATTTGGATTTCAAAATTTACTTTTGCTACGTATGTTTGATTCAATAATTTTACTAGATATATACATATGTTGAGCTACCAAGCCGTTTTGATAGCTTCGAATCGCGATATAAAACAACGACGATATATATTTACAAAACTATTTATTAATATAAATATATATAATACAACGAATAGAAAGTTACGTGGCTGATGGTTTACCAGGTGATACGCAGTGCGTCTGCAGGTAGCGAATATAAAAAGCGAACTAAAAAAACTATGATGCTAGGCTTAGGCAAAGCTAAGCTTAATTGTTCTCACATGTATGTATGTATAAACATATTAAAGGATAAAGGGAAATGAGGAATAAGAATAACGAGTAATGCTTTGGTGGATATGCGCAATAGAGTGACCAGATAACAATTAATATTAAGTATTAGATATTGRCAATGTTTTCTCACCACAGTGGGTTGAATATATGTGTGTGTATAAATTTAGTTAACTTAAGTATAAATAATAACTTAAGATTAAATCTACTCATTATTGGTAGTTTCATCGTGAAAGGAGCTGCTACGAACAACATATATTTGTCAAAAAATTCTTTTTTACAATTTTCATATGATCCGTTTTTTATTACGATTTTACAAGTAAAAAAAATTATGTAATTTTTATTTTGAGAATAAATTTCCTTCTATCGCAGTTTTGAATCGTTTTATTATTTGMATTTTTATCTAGCAGATTATCGTCAGACAACTCTTGGATATAAGTTTTGTTATTACATTTGAATATACAATTATTATTAAAGATACAATTTTCGCTTAATTTTAATTTATTTTATTTTGGTAATTTCTTGATTCTAACGTTATTATTTCCTCATCTATTTGATCAGTTTCTAAATTATTTCTGCTTGGCATTGGTGTGATTAACTTTAAATCGGTAGTCAAAATGTTCTTGGAACCTGTATTGCAAATATGATGGACTCATTTTTGTAAGTCACAGCTCCTACTCTTGCAAGCTTTAGCTTATAAAAATGTATCTTAAAATTGTTTATTTCATATTTCGTTAGTATTTCTGGATGTATAAGGTTATATTTTGCTGCTGCTATATTGTTTTGTATTTCCTTAATTTTTTCCTCTAAATACCTTAATTTTAAAACAAAATTTGTGTTTATGCCGGGCACTTTTATAATTTTTTAGCGGCACTGCTTCCTTTGATTCTACATACTCCTCCCTTTCCTTGTTTTTTTGTCTACCATGTTTCTTTTAAATATTTGTATTCGATCCCTCAAAATGTTGGACGCCACCTCATCCATAGTCCCTCTGCGTGTACATTTGATGGTATAATGGTATCGATCGCTATAATTTCCTACAACGACCTGCATTCTCATCTCCGTTGAAAGAGCAGGCTTCCCAATTCCTGTTAGTTTTTCCAACAGGCACAGATTGCACTCAACAATCTCTCATCGTCCTCATTTCCCGAATGGCTATTTGGTTTTGTGAAATGAACCTGTATTCCTTCATCCCGAAGGTATTCCAATAACTCTTCTGCCTTGAATTCATTATTCATACCGGGTTACCAAATTTTGAAAATTGTTCAATCAAAATGGTTTTTTTTTTTAATGGTATATTGCCTATATGAATTATCTCATTTTTATTGGTTGCACTTTCAGTTAGATGCAATTTTGGTTTTATTGGTTTCCTATTGTATTTAATGTATTGGTATATTTGACAGTTGTTTATTGCATTGGCCTACACTCATTTTGGTTTCTAAGATTCTAGACCTAATTTTAGGTATATTTTGTGAGCTAATACGAAAATATCAGTCAAATTTTTCATATCAGTTCTCGTTCACGCTTTATCTTCATTGAAAATTTCAATACCAAAGTAAGCAGAATACAAGCGAATTACAATGTCATTAATCGGTTTCCATTGATTTTTCGTTATATACTCGCCGCATATATAACAAAACTTGTCAGGATCATTACTGCAACTACTCGACTTACTTTCCATAATAAATTTGTGCTATTAATCTCATAAAAGTGATAATCAGATTGACAGACTTTGAATAAAACCGGAAAAAATAAAATAAGACTTGTAGGTAAACCAAAGCTGTCAGCTGACATCTAGTAGCAGCAATACAGTTAATACAACCTACTATGTATACCGACTACAGATACGCACAGAGCTGCACCAAACAAACAAATTTTTTTTTTTGTAGACCAGCGTTATCAATTGTATTTTTTCCTTGAATTTAGATAATATATAATGTTTTATATTTTAATGTATTGCAGGTTTTACTTTTCTTTTTTTTTGCATTTTACAAATTTTAAACTTTTATCTTGAGCAAACATTTCAATTAGTAATATCTGCATTTTATGGTAATCCGCTTCGGATACTTAGACTATTCCGTTTCCGTTAATATTTCTTTGTTCTCTTATTCTTCTTCCATTGAGTATATTTCAATAAATCTTCCATGAATTCTTTGTATCTGAGCTTTAGGGCTATTTGTCAATATAATTTGACTTTTGCATTTATTTACAATTTCGTTTTTAATTGGAAAATCCTCAAACACTTCTTCATCTGCTGAATGAATCGTGACTGACAATTCCAGGTTGGGTTCATTTTCGTTACCTTCGTTTATGTTTGGTGAGTTCAAAATTCGACTCAAGAAATCAGCTATTAAACTGTATTCCTGTAATTTTAATAACCACCTCTGATGACGTTGAGAAAAATCCTATCTTTTAACTAGATATTGAACTACGATCGGCAATAATTTTAAATTTTATGCCATAAAGATATTATTTATCTGTTGTAGCATATTTCTGTTCATGGTTATTTAATGTTCTTTAAATGTAGAACACTGACTGATCTTGTTGAGAAACTACTGCTCCTATTTCATAATCACTTGCATCTGTTGTGATAGGAAACTCTTTATTATATTCAGGGAATTTTAAAATTGTAATGGTGAAATTGGTGTACTAAAATTTTCAGAACTAGCTATATACTGCGGATCTCCTGGATTTATTTTATAACCGTTTTTAAGTACTTTATCATGGAATATGATACTTTCGAAGAGTCTTTAATAAATTTCTTATAATACCCTGAAGCTCCCAGAAAACCTTTAAGCTGTCTCTCTGTTTTCGGAAGGTCTAACTCTTTTATTGCCAAAGTTGTTTCGGTATTTGGTTTAATCCCGTTTTTGTTAATGTATGCCCTAAAAATTTCGTTTCAGTTTTCATAAATGTACATTTTCTTGCTTGGAATTTTCAATTGAGATTCGCTAAAAACGCGAGAACTATATTTTTCAAGTGATAGAATACGCTCTTCCACGGACATGGAAAATGCCAAAATATCATCCAGAGAGAAAATACAAATTTTGTTTATGAACTTTCTAAGAATCTCACTCATCATTCTTTGGCATACGGACATACTCATGTTCCTTTCTGCCATTAATACCACAGTACAACAGCTAATCTGGGGGGTGAGAAATTCCATTTTTTATGACCTTTTACATTTTTTCCTTATTTCCCATGGTTTTCCATCTTAAGAAATTAATTTTTTCCAATCAGGCATTACTAAATGGTCCAGATATACGAAAGCTGATTAAAAGTGACGCTGTTAATGATTAATAATAAGTTCACTTAATTTATATGATTTATACTGTGCAATTTGGCATCACCATTATACAGGTACACGCTGCCCTATCYGGCATCACCATGATCAGGTGACTCATTATACTCTCGCAACAAAGTTGCTAAAGAGAGTATTATAGTTTTGTTCACATAACGGTTGTTTGTAAGTCCTAAAACTAAAAGAGTCAGATATA
>NW_017537622.1:14823-21971 GCF_001853355.1 Bactrocera latifrons | reverse complement strand
ATATGGGTGAAATCGGTTCACAACCACGCCTGAAATCTCGATTATCACTTTATCATGCGAGAGTATAAAATGTTCGGTGACACCCGAACTTAGCCCTTTCTTACTTGTTTTCGTTTTGGCATTTCTACCGTTGTTTGGGTCAGCCCATTGTGCAGTATACAAAAATCAACTAGAAGCACGATTATCAGGTGATGCGTTTTAGTTTGGCACATCATACGATTCTACTGTTCTTTGATCAGACCATCGTCCCGTATGCAATAACAACATTAATATTTTCGCCAATTCGCTTACATTTTATTTTTCTATATAAGCTTGAGTTAAGCATAGGATTAGTTTAGTTGTCCTTCAAATGAATTGGATGGTACTTGGAGAATACCAAATAAATTTATACCGAAGTTGAATCGTGGTTTTATTATAGTGCAATACGKGTTTAATTTGAGTGTTTAGTGCAATCCTAAACGTTTAAATTGCTTATAATATGTCAGCATTAAACTTGGGTACAYCAGCGCGCACATCCATTATGCTCATCTGGACGCAAGTTCAAGCAGAGAACTACCATCCATACTGTGTTGAAAGCGAACAGCTCTTGGGTAGTGCCAGACAACATTCTCTCGTTTTATGGACAACCATTTTGCCTTTGTGTCCAGCGCACATGGAGGCGAGAGTGCAGACCATGATGATTTGCTCGATTCAACAGAGGAGATTTTCAACAATATTTGCATCAATTTAAAACGTAAAATATCAGAGTTTAGCGAACTTCCAACCAGGAATACAGCCATGCACCCGACATGCGTTTGGATCCCGTCTCCATTCCAAGCTTTGACGGACAGCCGTCCAATTGGTTAGCGTTTAAGGATATGTTTGAGACGCTGGTTCACAACAGAAGTGACTTGCAGCCGTGATGAAGGCGGAAAATGTTTAATTAGTCGGTGGTTTGTACACAGGTGGGTATGAAGAAGTCTGGTCTGAACTGAAAAAACGCGTCGACAATCCCCGTACTCTTTCTGAATATCATGTTCAGCATCTTCTTGATTTAYCAACCCACCCATCAGAATCTCGAGCTACGCTACTTAATTTTGTGGATAGTGTACGTAATTCTTTCAAAGCGCTTGAATTGATGAATGTGCCAGTAAAACTATGCTATATGCTATAGCCGTACCACTGCTACTACCGAAACTACCGATTGTTACTCGAACCGAGTGGGGAATGAGCCTAAAATCCAATGAAATTCCGAAAATGGAAGAAGTGATAATGTTCGTGGAACGGCGTGCAGCGTACCTGCCGACATCGTCGCCAATTGCTACACATATTTCAAGCGGACGCACATCCAGTCRTGTCGTGAAGGCGCACCTGACTATGAACTCCGGAAAAATATTTAATCCGTTGGTAAAATCTGACAAGGTAGTGAATTGCCCATCTTGTAATGAGTTTCATCGCATTACAAAATGTCAAAAGTTTCGTAACCTTCAACTTGACGGACGTCGGACGGACTTAGTGAAGCAGGCATCATTACGTTTCAATTGCCTCAAGGCCGGCCGTCGTCATCGCGACTATCCATCTGGTTTATGTCTCAACTGCCAACAAAAACACAATACTCTTCTATGTAGAAGGCCCCAGCAGAGGAGTGTTGAAGGTACTTCCGCCAGATTTAATCCTGGAGCGTCGGCTATAATACCAATGGGAGCGTCGGCTATAATACCAATGGGTATAATACCAAAGGTACTTCCTCGACAACAATGACCAAGCAGCGACGTCCAGTCATTTCTCTTACAGAGTGATCGGACAATTCTCTTAGCAACGGCAAACGTACTTCTTGCAGACTGTAAGGGTTACTTAAAGGAATGTCGAGCACTTTGCGATACTGGTTCCCAAGTGAGCTTCGCTTGGGAATCTTTAGTAACTATTTTGAATCTCTTATAAGTCCCTGCGAGTTTCAAGTCGAGGGTATTGATCAAAGCCTTTCAACCCGTACCAAAGGTGTTGTCAGAGTTAGTATACAGAGTCATCTGAAATGGACGAGAAGTTCTAGATCAGCTTTGATGCGTACATCATTGATTCAATCACGTCTATGACTCCTTCTTCTAATATCGACATCAGGACCAGTCATCATTTAAGGGATCTTTGTTTTGCGGATCCAAAATTCGGTATACCAGGTATTGTAGAAATGCTGCTTGGCGCTGATATTTGGCCTGCTCTCGTTTTAAACTGTCGTCGGTTCTCATAACGAACCATGTGCATTACACACCCGTCAGAGATGGGTAGTGCTAGGTCCGGTCGCATCGAACGAGTTGAAGCCAAMCCTTTTCTCATCAGTCATTGACGTTTCCGATAATTCTACCACCGATAAACTTCTAAGAAAATTTTAGGAAGTAGAGGAGCCTCCTGATAACATCAAGCCGGAGGTGGACGAATGTGAAAAGATTTTCGCAAGTACGGTTACGCGACATCCGAATGGTCAATATATAGTACAAATACCATTTCGATTTGATGCGCCTCCACTTGGAAATTCACATTCGGCGGCACTTCGGCAATTTTTGAAACTAGAGCAGACAATGGCAAACGACTATGTACTGAGGGAGAAATACGTGGAATTCATGAGGGAATATATTAATTTGGGACATATGGAGGCAATCGATGCTCCTCCAGCTGACATGGGAAGCTGTTATTACAACAATACGCAAATAAGTGGACCACAGCTAGAAGACAACCTGGTTGATATACTTCATCGATTTCGGCGGTATTCGGTAGCTCTCACAACCGATATCAAAAAGATGTTCCGACAGGTAATGGTGGATTCCAGGCATCTGAAATGGCAACAGATCCTTTGGAGGGAGTGTCCTAATGAACTCTTGAATACCTATCAACTTACAACAGTAACGTACGGTATGACAAGCAGTTATTTKATTGCTATTAGGTCATTRAGACAGTGTGCATACGATAATTGGAAAGTGATCGCTGACGTCAGCCGGGTAGCCGTAGCACGAGACAGCATCCTTCATAGTTTTTATGTCGATGATTATTTGGAAAGTGTCCACACGACAGAACTGGCCATCAAACGTGCACGGGACGTTGATGCCATTCTTCAACAAAGTAAATTTGAGGTAGATAAATGGAACTCCAACTGCCTCCAGACCCTTGAAGGAATCAGTGGCTCTAAGGCGTCAGCATCGGAGATAAATTTTAGCGATTCCAGCACAACAGTTTTGGTCTTCTCTGGAATCCTATTACTGATACGTTATTTTTCAAGGTAAAGGTTTGTAACTTTGACACAATTCCTACTAAACGCATTGTTTTGAGTGATATTGCAAGGTTGTATGATCCACTGGGTATGCTGGCACCAGTTGTTGTGACGGCAAAGATGTTTGTTCAAAATCTATGGCTGGCGAAACTGAGTTGGGATACGCCTCTACCACCTAATCTTCGATAGACTTGGATGACATACCGGAACAGTCTACACGCTCTCGAAAGGATTAAAATACCATGATGGCTAGGGAGCAGAGAACATTCTCTATCGACCCTACATGGGTTCTGCGATGCAAGTATCAAAGCTTACGCCGCAGTTATTTACCTACGAAACACCAGTGCTAACGGAGGATCCCATCCATCTATGATTGTCGCAAAAACAAGAGTCGCCCCGCTGAAGGAAATGACTATCCCCCGCCTCGAGCTTTCGGCAGCTCAGCTATTGGTAACAATTATGAACAACATACGTCGCGCCTTTCAACTGGAAGATACGGCTTACACTTTATGAAGTGACTCAACAATTGTTCTSCACTGGATCCGGCGGCAACCCTCTTCATTGAAACAGTAAGTGGCAAATAGGATAGCTTTTATACAATCAAAATCGGATATAAACGCGTGGCGACACATTCGTTCAGAAAACAATCCCGCTGACTGCGCCAGCCGTGGAATTACACCGATAGCAATMATGGGGAWTGAACTTTGGTGGAAGGGACCACCCATTATTCATCTGTGCATCTTGGCGTTAACAGCGGGGGCGGTTTACTGATGACATCCTTTCGAGCACAACGAATATCTTTAGTAGCATGGTTTAGCCGTTTGAGTGCCTTACTGAATACAACTGCTCGAATTCGTCGTATCATGCCGACGTTCAGAAGTCAGAGATCATAGGAATTGATTACTGCTGAAGAGAAAGAATGGGCACTAATCACGCATATTCGTCAGAGACAAGGTAATATGTATCATTCTGAAATTAGAGCACTTAAATCCTGTTCCAGCATCGATTTGTCAAGTAAACTGCTTCCACTGAACCCGATTTTGGATGAAGAAGGCATACTGCRTGTAGGCGGTCGGTTAACCAATTCGGAATTACCGTATGAGCAAAAACATCCAATCATTCTTGCCAATACCTGTCCATTGGCAAAACTTCTCTTAAGTGATGCTCATAGGTGCTGTCTCCGTGGTGGGATACAGGAAATGCTGCAGTACTTACGCATGCGATTTTGGATTATGCATGCACGTCGGGTTGTAAAGTCATATCTTCATCAGTGCGTCATATGCCGTCGACACTCCCGAGCAACGCAGCAGCAACAGATGGCATCACTTCCAAAATCCCAAGTTATGATTGCCCCGCCCTTTACAAATACCGGGTTGGACTATTGCGGGCCATTCAACATTCGTCATGGTGGAAAGCGGGCCACTACAATGAGCAAAACTTACGGAGTGAAAATCGCCAAATAAATTTMTACCGAAGTTGAATCGTGGTTTTATTATAGTGCAATACGGGTTTAATTTGAGTGTTTAGTGCAATCCTAAACAGACGCATTCAAAAATATTTTGACGCTGAATTGAATGTATGGCAGGCAATCAAAGAAGTATTGGGAAAGCATTTTTTTTTCTTTTTCATAAAAAAAACTGACACMTACGAACGCCAAACCCATTGAGGGTTTTACACACTGACCTAGTACCATCAGTTGACTTGGAATTTCTCACCCCCAGACAATAATCCCAAAAATGTTCCACAGTATACTTGGTGATAAACTTTGGATAAATCAATGGTGTTAAAGTATTGTGCCTTGCCCAATTTATCCAAAATCCTATCAATGTTTGGCAGAGGGTATTTATCAGGGTAGTCATCAGTATTTATCACTCAGTTGGTTAAGTTTTCTGTAGTCAACCACTAATCTATATTTTTGAATATTTGAACCCTCCGTTTTTTGRTACAATTAAAATAAGTGAACTATACTCATAAATTTGCTTCTTACCTTTTCTTCGTGGTATGGAGGTAGTCCATAGATTCTTGAATTTATTTGCTGATTAGTTGTGATCCTAATCTCACGTGTAGTACCACAGTTTTTGTCTTGGTGAGATTATTCTCCCCTTTGTAAAATAATTTGTAGAATTAGTTTAATATAATTTCAATCTTGTTTTTTTATTTGATTGATGATCAAGTGTAATATTTTTTTGTTCACTCACTTCCAATGAATAAACCTGWAACCTGTTTCTGAACAGTTTTCATATAGAAATTAATCATTGTTCAATTTTTCAAAGTTATATTAATTTGTCTATATCAATAATTTTAAAATATTTGAAAATGAAATCATTTTCTTATAACAAGTCATATAGCTAGCTTTGTCTTGATTTTTTCTTTGGAACTCATTGATTTTTAAATGAAGGATTTAAATTACCATTGTCTATGAAGCTATATATAATATAATTCCTGATAACTGAGTCAATGAAATTGAGTTTTTTATTGCATAAGCACACGTCCCTTATGTGATTTGCGTTGATTTAGCATTCCCGAAAAAAATTCCTTCATGATGGATGTGGATGTTGCTGCTGCTAGTGTTGATGTTTATGTTGCTGGAAGCTGGCCATGGAAACCATCCTCACACCTGTCATGTGAGATCTCGGTATTACGTAGCATAAGGAGTTATTCTAGCGGCTCCACAACAATATCATAGTTAATTGAGGCACCTGTAAATCAATCGATGATGGAAGTAAATGAAGTRTCCATTATTAGAGTAATTGCTCAACCAGAGATCTTAACTACAATTATAAAGGACATCAAAGAATTACAAGACATTGTGAAATAACTCAAGAGAGAAAACATAATATTAACGGAAATAAAAGTACATCTTGTTACCGGACACGTATCATTGCTATTCTTTATGATGGGCGGACTAGTAGCAATCGTCATTTCATTTCGATTGAAAACGAGGCGACGATTACAAGTTGCAATCGCCTTTCCAGAAGTCACTTTCGCGGCCCGAGATAATATGCAAAATTAAACATATTCGTTGCTATCAAAGGGCGGACTACAACAATATATTTTGACCTTTTTGTATATTTTACATATTCAATAAGATAAGCTAAAAATATGTAATCCTAAATATGTAAAAACATACAGTCCACTAATATTAAATATCTATAGTATATTCAAATATATTGAACATACATAAACATTTACATAAACAAAAACATACATTTGCATTGTCATTCAAAACAATAGCATTCAACAGACAATAACTCAAAATAATTATTCCTGAGGATAATACATATAAACACACACACAGACACATATATTTAGTATTTAGGATACTTTGAAAAATATTATATAAAGGTTTTAAATTTGAAAATAAAAKCAGAATGAAATATTTCTCAGCTTAGAAACGATTTTTATTTTTCCTCCCCTAGCGGTAAGAATTCGATGTAAGTTTCAAGTTTTTCCCCCATTTGCGGTTCTGAACCGACATTGAGTCTGAAAGCTTTGGAAAAAGTGTCTCCAAATATTTGAAATATAATCACCTTGTTCCCTCCAAATTCTCAACACTGAAACTAAATTGCTCTTCTTTCACCAGTCCATAATAAAACGTAGCATATTATAAAATAAGTATTTTTATAAAAAAAATAAAATAAACTCATCATTAAAAGTATATCTGCAAGAGTTACRTGACAMATGTGCTGCCCATTTTTTGTTCTGATATTTAATAGGTAGATTGAAGTAAACTTGATCATACTTTCTTTCTGGCAAGAGCCCGCGAAGACCGATGTTACTATAAAGGCACGAAAATCAAAAAGGGTAAATCGCTAATGGAAACATATGTATATACCTCAATTGCCCAGAAATAATAACTGATATTCGACAGACATTATACCATTCTGGGTTATCACGTGACCAAGGTATT
>NW_017537622.1:3364-12688 GCF_001853355.1 Bactrocera latifrons | reverse complement strand
GGACCGGACATTCCAGGTGCATGCCCTCAAATCATAGTCCTTAATTCGTTTGCCATGGTCGTCATCAAAAGGGGGGTCTCTCATCCGAGGCTGTTGTGAATTTTTCATTCGGGGTGTTTTTTTACGTGGCGACGCCTTCGTATTCGTATTCTTCGTATTTCGCCTTCTCACTTTAGCTCGCCTTCAAACGGATGTTCTTAGGCTACCCAGAGGATACTTGGTCAAGGACCGGAAGTCATGAGCTGCTTGAGTCATGTGTAACGGAATCGTTTCTGGCCACTCCCAAGTGTATGGCGATCAGAAAACTGTCCTCACTTGCGTGAACTTCTACACATTACTCCATCTTCCACGTCATCTAGATACGCCAAAACCTCACCCGTTTTGATTTTATCAACGTGTTCATAACAGTTTGAAATACGGCCGGAGCATTGGCCAGCCCAAAGGCATTCTTTTAAACTCGTAGTGCCCTTCATTGGTGACAAATGCCGTGAATTGTTTCGATTTCTCCTCGAACTCAATTTGATAGTACCCCATTCTTAAATCTAGCGTTGTAAAATATTTTTTACCTGCGAGCTGTGCGAAGTGTTCCTCCATAACTGGCATTGAGTATGACATTTTGGTTATAATTTTATTTAGGCACCTATAGTCTGCGCAAAGACGATGCTTTTGTTTTTCAACCAGGACGATTGGTGACGGAGATTTGGATGGTCGTATAATTTCGTTTTCCAGTAATTATTTGATGATATCGGCGACGATTGGTCTTTTCTTCATATTTACGGGTGTTTGCGAGTTCAGTTTAATTTCCATTTTCTTTAGTTTACAACGATCAAGATCAGAAACTTTCTCTGAGAACACATCACGGTACGACGAAAATATTTGCTCGAGATTAATTAAGTAATTTTTATCGATTGTTGTGTCGGCATTCTCAATCACTAGTCGACTACCGTTTCTACATAAACAGTCAGTTCCCAGCAAGATATTTTCGTTTAATAAATTGTCTTTCACGATTAAAATGTCACTTTCAAACTTCTCATTGTCGATTTCGACGATTGCGTTTATTTTTGCATCGCATACGTATTTACCTCCACCGAATCCGTTCAGTGTGATAGAGCATGTACTGATACTACCGAGTTTTATCGCAAAACTTTCTTTGACGAGAATACGACTACTTCCCGGATCTACGAAAGCATTTGCACTTACACCATTAACTTTAATTTGTTTTAAAATACCGTCAGAGATTTCGTTTGTCACTGGCTCGATTGCCCTTACAGGGTTTGATTTTTCGAGACACTTTTCGGTAGTATGGTTAGTGCGCTGACATTTTGCACAAACGATTTTTTTTCTGTGGCTCCGGGCACTTAATGGAATAATGCCCCGTTTTTTAACAGTTGTAACACTTTATATTCTCATACGATTTAGGAATTGTGTTACGCGTACCGAACGTAGGGTTTATGGATTGTATTGGCYTTGGAATAGTTATTTATGTCACGCAACAAATCAATACACCGTGTATAACTGTTCGATATTTTTCTTTTCAAACCACTATCATTAATACCGTTGATGATGTGAACAACAATATCGTTTTCAAARATACCACATTTAATGCCGTAAGCTACCATGCGATTCTTCAGGAGATTCGTTTTCCCCTCTTCTCATTTGCGACATTTTAATATGGGCATCGGCGACACTGTGTAACGTTTGAAAATCTTCAATAAATCGGTTTGAAAACGCGAACCAGGTCATGCATACAGCMGGCAAGGAATCGACCCACTGCTTGGCTGGTCCTTACATTTTCTGTTGCACAAAAAAAAGGAGAAAATTGTCATCGATACTGTATGCATTACGTAGAATTTCGACACGTTCAATAAACTGTGTAGCATTTAATGATATCTTTGAAATTAGGTTAAACGATGGCAACAGATCAATTATTTCGCGCACATTAAACATTGGACGCGGTTGCCAATTTTGCTGGTGGTGCATTGGCGTATACGGTGGATCAGATATTACGGAACAAGTTGGATAAACGGGAATATGCGTGTACCTAGGGGTATGCTCAAGTATTGAATAAGCTACTTGCTCAAACGTTTGCGTGACCGGTATCTGCAGCGAGGACACCGGTATTTGCACTTGCGTGGTTGGTACCTGCTATGGGGGTACAACTGATTGCACGGTGTGTACGTTCGAGGATGTGAGAAGTGTATTTGTATYCAATAGTGAAGAAATACGTTGTGGTACAAAGTTTGAAGATGTTGCAGCAACGTTTTGCCGCAGTTCCATTTCGCGAATTGTCTTTTCTAACTCAGCAACTCGTTTTAACAATACCGAACTAGCACTTTGCTTGTTACCATACAGGAGAGTCCTGCCTCTCTACCTATTTGTTTTAGATGAATGACGTTTTTATTGCGTGAATTTTYCACTATCACGTTTTGTTTTGCTACCGATGTTCAACAATTCGAAATTTTACGTTATCAACGAGCAAAATACGCTTGCGTGCTGAATAAAAAATGAGCGTAGCAAAACAAGCACACTATTAATTTTCGTTGTATTCGTTTATTAGCAGAAACAGTTAAAAACGTAGAATCGTGGGACGTGTCAGCTGATTCGGCGCGCAATGTAAGTGCTAAGTGAAAAACGCTACTCCCTTCTCTCTTTGACGTCGGATGACGTTAGAATCTACAGCATTTTGGTTTTTGCCGTCTCAACGTGTCAGCTGATTGCTCTCTCACAACCCAGGGTTGCCAATATCTATATACTGCAGTAATTATCAACTTTTATAATTCAATCTACTCAATATGTTTGAAATTTTCTTAAAACAACTCAAAATCAGAGTCGAATGCTATTATTTATAAATTATATTATTTTTAATAGTTTGTTTTCAGTTTTAATATTTTATATTATAAAAAATTTTAATTGAAAACATAGATGCGTACAAAACTATATATGCGTATTGAGCAATGGCAACATTGTTGAAATGTAAACCAGCGCCAACGTCAAATGAAAAATTTTCTGAATTCAAAATTGAAAATACGTGTGCGAAAATATAAAGAATGTACGATGAAAAATTAATAGCTCTAGTGGAAACTAGAGGTGAATTATACAAGAGCAGTTCATACTATAAGCTACAATCAAGAAAAGATGCTTTGTGGGCTGAAATCCGGAGTGAGTTGAACGCAAGTGGTAAGTTGCTTTGTTATTTACAACTGTTTATGTTTTTAATAATAATTAATTATATTTATAAAGGAGAAATGTATCGCCGTAGATGGATGGCACTTCGGGACCGATACGGGAGGGCAGGGCGGAAGGCTACCACCTCCTCAGGCAGCGGGATGGAGTTCCACAGACAGTGGTATTTGATGGAGGCAATGTCGTTTATTAAGCCACATATTTTAACACGACCGTAAGTTTTAGTATATTAATTGAAATATTTGTATTTGTAATAAAAACTTAAATTTACAGGGTTATATTCTCACAAAATATTTGTRAAACCGCTGTCACTGATCAATCGACTGAAAAAACACAACTGCAGCCACAAGGAGAAGCGCAGGAGGTGGAATCGTCATCGCCGTTATGATCACCATTAACCCCAATCGCAATATCGCTGCCGTCGCCATCACCTCCTTTCCGCGTGGCGCTAAGCGTACCATCCCCGACTCCTTCTTCCACATCAACCTCACTTCCCTCACCATCATGCTCTACGCAGGTGGCTACCAAAAAGGGTAGAAAGCGAGGGTCATCTGTGTCTACTAGCGAGGTTGACCGGAAAATGATTGAAGCCATCGAGATTTTTAAGAATAAATGCTCATCAACACCAACAACCCAGCAARCCCAACAACAACAAACCGCAAACCCGGCTGTGCAGGCCTTCAGCATTTTAATGACATCCATTTTAAATAAAATGGACGAAGAAAAGCAAGCAAGGGCAATGGAGAAAATGTTACAAGTTGCGTTTGAAGTTCAGAGGGAATAATATTAACAAAACATTTAATAATATTAATAATAGAAAGTTAATTAATAAAGAGTTATGAAGTCTTTTTTTTAAATTATTATTTTAGCTTTATTTAAGTACATTTTGTTAAATAATTAATTTGTTATGTAAATAATTCCAAACATATGCTTTTGTTTTTAATTAAAAAATGAAATCTATGAACTAAAAACAATGGTATTTATTTCTAATAAGGTTCTCCAGGAGCATATGGTCCTCCTGTAATAGAGTCTAAATTGTTCTGGAATGGTACAGATCCTTCATTTATAAAATAGTTAGCAAGTCTCTCCCTTAAGTTAAACGCATTTGAAGGACCTCTACGCACCGAAGATCGCATTTGCCGTAAAGCGTTGTTTTCATTTTCTCGGCGCCACTCACCGGCATGAACAATGTTATGTCCTTCCACTCGATCATTCAACATTATAAAATTGTGTAAGGCTATGCAAGCCAACACAATTTTTTCACAATTTTCTGGATTACATTCAATCGTTGTTTTCAAAATTCTCCACCGAGCAGTCAATATACCAAAGGAATTTTCTATGACTCTACGAGCGCGTGACAATCGATAATTGAAAATACGYTTCGTGAAAGTTAGATTAGCTCCGGGAAATGGGCGCATTAAATTATTTCGTAATGGGAATGCAGCATCTCCAACGAAAAGTAAGGAAAAGGTTGCGGTGGAACGTCAGACAGTGGCACAGGTGGTGGCAAAGGCAGAGTGTTTTGTATTACTGCATGGCCAAATGGAGTAAGTCGAAAGATTCCTGCATAAATAATAACAGAAATGCATTATACTATAATGTTAAACAATTTAATGTACAGTACCTCCGGCCCTTTGACAAAACGATGCTAAAGAATTTTTTATAATTGTAAAACATGGAATTTATAATTGGCCGGGCACTTAATAGCAACGTGCTTAACATCGGAATGTTCCACATATTATAAAAATCTTTTGCAATGTCCTTGTATTGAGACTCTGTTGGCTCGCTTACATAAATTGGRGAAAGTAGCTGCCAGATTATTTCACACGTCTCTAATATAATTTCGCGTACCCTTGGCTTTCCTAACTTATAGATCCATGCAATGCTCTGCACCGACACGCCTTGTGACAAATAGCTAACAATTGCAAGAGAAGTACATATGTATATACATGCATACGTGTATTCATTTGCAAAACACAACAAATCAACTTACAGTAATACCAACGAGAGCCTTTCTTCGGGTCCAATCCGCTGCCATTTCTTCTTTAAGGATTTCCATACCAAACCCAGCAGCAAATTGTAGACATCCGGCGGCATCMTTGTGTGCAAAAAAAGTTGTTCTGGTTCGGTATTTTTCATTACCACAAAAGTTTTTATCTGGTAACTACAAACGCCTCAGTTTTTATTGATTGGGCGAACTTTGTACCTTCTCTTTTATTTTTTGTTTTTATACTTTTTATATAAACTATATAAAGAGAACAATTCAAACAAATTTAAAAACATTTCACTACTATTGTCCATTGCTGCTGACACAATTTTTAGAATTGTATGAAATGTCAAACAAATGAATGGTATACAAAAGAGAACAGCTGATTTCTGCGTTTTTGCCACGTTTTTCACTGTGCACACATTTTGCCGATGAGGAAGGAAAAGGGAGGAAGACAGTAGCGTTTTTCACTCGCTCTGCTATAAGTTGTGACTACGGCACAACATATTCCAATTATATTTATTATTACATTATTACATTATGCGAGCATAAGGCTGCGTGAAACGTAAGTGAGAAAATTCTGCATTGTTCTCCGTGTTGTTGTATAAGCGACGATTTAGGAATATGTGGCGACAATGTGATGAACGATCATTGTATTCKTTTTCGTGAACGATATGTGTGCATGCGTGAGTGGAATAACCACGCTTAAATTTTTAGCGAGTGTTGTTCAGCTTATTCTGCTGAATGAAGAGCGACGAAACGAAAGAAAATGAGAGATAACGAACTCGACAATTGTAAATTAACCCCGGGGCCCCGATTTTCAAGAACTCTGCCAACGGAGTCTCAACTTTGGAATTTTCTACACATTTAAGAAATACAACGCTTTATTGTCACAAATGCGACTTTACGTTTGTACGCGTAGATTTTAATCTCACTTCTGAGGCTGTCAGGAGACCTCTTTTGAGTTACCAATATTAACAAATAGTTTATTTAAAATTAGTTTTACAAATATTTGAAAATACAGAAACAATCAAACAGGCTACGCCGCTCGTTAKGTTTGTATTCAACCGACGCCACTCGACGACGCAATCCATGTCCAGATGCCACCTCTTGGTTAGTGCTACTTTTTACACAGGTTGCCAGATTGTTAACACTATGTTAATATTTTCTTCTGACTTTCCGAGTAACGTCTTGAAAGTCGATTAGTTTTTTCTACATTTCAATTGGGATACATAAATTTTTTCAATAATTAAGTCAGTACTATATCGATTTCAAATTCTTCTTCATTTTCTAAAAGCTTGTTCAAATCTTTCTTCAGAAGCTCTTCGTCATCTTCATCACACTCTTCGACATAAGATCCATATTCAAAATATGATGTATGTCTTCATTAGACACGCCGTTTCGTGCTTTACTCATTTTAATATTTGTATGACCTAAACGACCAAAGTTGCTTATAAGCAACCTGTACAAACAAAAAAATTTAGCGGTACAATAAAAAATATTTTCTAAGTTTTTCATTTGAATTCAAAGTTTGTTCGTATAAGTTTGTAATTATTTTTTTTTCAAATTTATCTTTTAAGTATTTTAAATATTTTTTTAGAACCTGCTTCGAAGCTTTCATACAACAGACACGTTAAGCTTCGCTTCGAATAATGAGTCATAACATGATTGATCATGACACAACCGTTATGTTCTTTTTATTTTGTTATTTCCCGAATGCTTATAAGCAACTTTGGGGCTGAAAGGGTTAAAATGGAAATATTTGACTTCAGAATCTGCAAAATACTCGTGAAAACCCCTGGATCGGACAATGCACCATGTCAAGAAAATATTGGGAATTCTTCATTTCCCCTTCACATTTCTCACTTATATGGAAGACAGATACATTTTTTTTTCTTCGGTTGGTGCAACTGTCCTTAATTATGATGCCAAAAATCACCCAATCTGTCAACCAGTGTGTTTGTCGAATTGTACAATATTCATCAACGTATTTGCGTTAAATTTTGGCCAAACACCATTAAAAAAATATCGCTGAGAAAGCACCGTATTCATCTGATACGGCTCCCTGTGACTTTTTCTTATTCTCCACACTGAAATATTCACTTCTAATGCCCATCCCGGAAAGTTACTATAAAAAATGTTTTGACGACTAGAAAAGGCGTTGTAACATGTGCATCGTTTCAAAAGGTACTTACTCTTAAAAAACTAGGCCACTCCCTCAAACAAATCTAATACCTCAATCACACAATTAGTACAAATTTCCAGACACCCTGCCAGGCAAAGCAGGTATGGGTTAGTTATGAGGTGTGCTAAACAAAAGAACAAGGAAAATGAATATTAGGAACAAAGTGTATACTTTATACTCAGCTTACTCGCTAGACAAAATAACACAAAATTACTAATTTGTAGAATTAAGCTTTTGTTCGACATTTCGAAACCACAACGTGCAGCAAAAACGCTAACAACGCCTTTAAATAGGCTACGCCTTAAGAACACATAGTTATCTGCTGAAAAGAACACATTAACGAAAATACATACTAGAAATATGATTGTTGTAATCATACAAACATCAGTCAGTTACATATTCAACGAATGCACTGCTATACATCATAAAACGTTAAATTAATTATCTTAATAATTAGTAATAAGACTACATTCTAAGCCAAAACATAGACCAGTGTATACATATTGGTGCTTCGCATTCGCGTAGTTGAAGAAAATATGCATTTATTATAAAACATTAATATGGTAAAGTGTAGTTTTTTGACATACATGAATGCATTATAGATGAAACAGTGTTTATATTATTACATCAATAGAAATCTTAATCCTCACTAGGTTCAACAATTCTACAAATGATTGGTATATCCTGAAGTTTGGTTGGATTTCCCAAATATCTTGTTAAGTTGCTTGATATTATACTGTTTTTGAACTTCTGCCATGTGCGAGTTGTTAAAAAGTCTTTGAAGAGTTGTTCTCTTGATGGGATTGTGGAATCTAAGTAGAATCGCCTACGTTGCCATACGTTTCCTGGATTTTGATCCCTTTCCAAGAGCCAATATCTTGGTAGCATAAGACATTGGACRGTAGTTCTGGCCATTATAACTCTATGTTCCAGTTTCTCGCCTAAACTGAAAATACCTCCAAAAGTTATTGACCCAACGTCAATAAAATGATTTTCAATTTTTTTATTAGATCCCTGAAATAAAAATTAGTATAGTTATATTTATTTCTAAAGAAAGCTTGGGACTATCCAGAAATTATAATCTTATTATCAAATACTAAGTGAAAAAACAATCTACGTATTACAATTTCAATACTTAAATTACAGCTATTGGGAAAACATTTATATTACTTTCTTTGTACTGGTCATTTCATCAGATTCAACATTAGAATTTACATTATTGAAATAATTGCTGTTTCCACTACTTCTACTAAATTTATTGCCGGATGATATATTTTCTTTGCAGTTTATATTTGATATTTTTTGTTTATCCATGCCTGTTTTGCTTTCTCCGGAAAACAAATGTTTCTGCAGAGTTTCTACACYTTGCCTTTGCGTAAAAAAAAAATTGCTGAACTCAGAGAGGTATTCTGCTTCTTCAGACCCGKTTAGATACTCCTTGGAAAAGCAACTATCTTTTCCAGATGTAATTTCCTCTTCGCTTGTTCCCTTTAGGCCACATGACACTTCTATACTTTTAATGTCCATTTTCTGAAACTAAAATTAAAACAAATAACTTGACAAATTGCTCAGACATTTTTGCGCTCATGTCAAGATGTCTACGCAATTTTTGATTGTTTTTTCTTTTTAAATAATGAAATATATATTTTTTTAATATCTAAATCTAATCTCATAATATGACTATATTATAGTCATCAAAGCAATGACTGTGTTTTTATACGCCAACATGTATACTTGCTGAAAAATTTTTAATAATGATGTTCGCAAGCCATTTTATAACTAGTTGGTCGGAAATGTACGAACATGGTCGCGAATAAATCTGCCTGTGGATTGTCTGCTTTATGGAAATAATTATCTTATTTGTGTAGATAACTTAAGAGCAGTTTACAGGAGAAGCCAAAAGACGTATAAAAGGAAAACCAATTGAAATATTTAAACAAAATTTTCAAATATGAATTCTTTATACATA
>NW_017537622.1:0-3318 GCF_001853355.1 Bactrocera latifrons | reverse complement strand
TTTTTTTTTTTGCTTAGTAAATTTTTTATAGTTGCTAGATAAATTCTAATGTAGACAAAAAGTAACTTACTTATTGTAAGTGTGTAAGTATATGGTATATGTGTGAAAGATGCATTGAGCGCTATGAACGATAAGGGCATATAAAAGGACAAACGTCAAACAATATTATTTTTAAGTTAATACAGTTTATTTCTTAAAATTACATACATATCGCATATTAATAACGACAGTAACACTAACAAGTATCATCAATCTTTTAGCGCTATAGCATGAACAATATTTTTTGATCGAGAGCATGCTACGTACAATTGCCCGTGTGAAAAACACGGTGTACTCAAATCTAAGCCACAAACAGACATCGTTTGACATTGGGCTTTATTGATTGTCATTGCAAATGTCAATCTAATCGGAAACTGAATTGGTTTGAATTAAATTAACACGTCTGTAGGTATGATAGGAATATGATCTCACCTTTGAAATTACCATTTAAAATGCTGGCTTCGATAACGCTTTTCATAAATTTTCGAATGTACAGCCGTGGCGGGTTTAAATTACGAAGCAAGATATTTGGAGATTCAACCTTCAATTATACATGTATTGTATGTATGTATGTCGGAAATGAAATAAAGTACCGATATATATTGTATCAGTAATTTTGAATATATCCATATCGATATTGATATTTTATTTAAAAATATCGATATATCGGTAGGATATGAAAAAAAAAATATTTGGTCTAATCTACTTTAATCATCTTATACTATGTTCGGACCGACATTGAAAACATTTTGAAAATACATTTGTATGTTGTGGAATCTAAGTCGTTCGGACCGACAATGTGTGTTTTCGATAAGATTTCACTGACAACTATTAAAAGCGGTATTCTCTTACTCTTGCAAGATTGCACGATGACACAAAATGCAAAAATCCTTTACCGAAATATGCAAAGCCAAGAGAGCACCCATTGCAGAATCTAGTGATATATGATGGCAGGAAAATAAACATGGGTTTTGGTCTGACATGTTTTACAGCCATTGCAATCAAATTTCTGCGCGTGTTTGTTGTTATGCCGTTGCACCAAAAAGAAAATTCTGCAATTTCTGCACGGTGCAAGGTTTTGCAAGAGCAAGAGAATCCCCCTCATATGAGAATATCAAGCGACAGCTGTATTACTAACCAATAGGCATAATTTTTAGTAAATAAAGAGCAACAATTAAAATATTAATTATTTATTAATCAAACCAATATTTATCTAATACGAGGTGTGTTCAAAAAGTATCGCGAATTTTGTGTTTTTTCAAAAATTATTTATTTATTCATGAATATCTATTTTGTCCCCTTCAAAATAATCCCCATGAGATATTATACACTTGTGCCAACGGTTTTTCAAATCTTCGAAGCACTTCAAAAAATTATTATTTTTTTATCTTCTTCAGCTCCTCCTTCGAAACACGTGCAAGCAAAGCAGCAGTCAACAATTAAATGAACATTCAAAATGGCCGAGCTTTTCGGCATAAGTGAGAGACATGAGTACGTGCTCGGCTGTAAACCGACTTCTGTTATTGGCTACTGCGAGATTCACAGCAGATGCCACTCTCTCCGAGAAAACCGAGGATGCAGGCCATATCAAATACTTTAGAATTTCATGGCTTGAACTTTACACTTGACAGACACAGTTGCCAATTTAAAAGCCAACTTCAGTACTAAATTAAAAAGCAAGACATCGAGTCGACCATAAATTTAKAATTTTTTGATCATAAAAATATCGAGTTTTATACCTGTTCAATACTTGTAATACTATATCGAAACAATAAATATCGCTAAAAATATCGATACATTGAAAAAATTATATCAATATATCGATAATTTTTCGACAAGCCTAGTAGTTTCATCTGTATCAACTTTTCTATCAACGAAATATAAGAATTGTTTTACTTCTTTATTCATAGCGCCACTTACCACCTTTTAAACAGCATAATATTCAATCGGGCTCATACTGGAGTGCTAGACGAAAAAATCAATCAGATATAATGTACAATTTATCTGTTGGCGTTGTTGGTCATTTGTTCTGCGTCCATTAACCGTGAAACGGCATGATTGTCGTTGTTCTAAACGAATAACTTCATTGCGCTTAGCTCGTGTATCTTCCGATTTTTTTGACGCAATTGCTGCATGCATGGTTAATGGTTAAAATTTGATTTTGATGAAATAATCGGTCACAAGCTATCCTTCGAATAGTGGATTCTGAGCAATTTTTGGTCGTCAATTTGTSCGAAACAAACCGTGCAAGTTAACGCCACCAATAGCTAATGGCGCTTATGCCTAAAATAAATAATAAAGTTAACKCCACCAATAGTTAAGGGCACTAACTTTGCCTAAAGTAAGCAACACATCGCCAATTAGGAAGCGGCCATAGACTACTTATACATATATACTTATGGCACGCTTTAAGTAGAATTATACAGCACATCAACACACATTACAAGTCAAGCGGCGAGGGATTCACCAGGACAGCAGTGTAATCAGAAAAAGCATAAAAATCAAATTAAAATGAAAAAACTAAAAGAGCAAACAAGGCGATTATTCTACTCAATCAAACTAAATCTATAGTTTGACTAAAGAAATATAATAAGAAAAAAAAAAAACCTAAAATAAATACAATTTCAAAAATATTTAGAACACACATTTCTTTAAAAACAACGAAATAAACAGTGCCAGAGAAAACTCCACAMCAARAGAAATAAAGCAGCGACCAAGCATAAAGGAAAAGGTAAATAGTTTCCAAAACAACAGCAGCAGCAAAGGCAACAAGAGCAACAGCAGTAGCAGCAAAGGCAAGAACTAACAGCAACAGTAACAACAACATAAAGTTAGTTGCGAGTAAATCCTACATTTATTAATTAAATGGGAGATAATCCCACTAGTATTAAGTTCGAAAAAWTTTTTCACTAAAACTTTCGAAAATGGCGGATGGTAATTGTTGGGTCACCCTATTGACTGTGACCGGTTCTCCGGATAAAAGTAATCCATTGTTATTATAAATCTCTCTTTATCTCATTGCTTGTTATTAACTCAATTTACGCTGCTTACATTTATACGCACATGTACTCACACAAATATTGTACTCATAATTTCTTTACTTATGTCAATGCTCAAATCTTCTGGAGAGTAATTATGTATAATCATATGAACAACTTTGCAAATAAATCACTCGCTAACAAATCGTCAACAGSAGCACACTGCACTTTAGTTTGTTTTACACCCCCATATTTTTTGAAATAATAAAATAAAGCAAGGAAAACGCTTCTTGCTCCAACA